>NC_042969.1:30306305-30435063 GCF_901001165.1 Salmo trutta | reverse complement strand
GAACAACAGAATCATAACAGACAACAAATAATAAAACAAAAAATAGTAGAACAGAATAATAGCAGAACAACAGAATAAGAACAGAACAACAGAATAATAACAGAACAACAGAATAATAGTAGAACAACAGAATAATAACAGAACAACAGAATAATAACAGAGCAACAGAATAAGAAAAAAAGAATAACAGAACAGAATAATAACAGAACAACAGAATAATAGTAGAACAGAATAATAACAGAACAACAGAATAATAACAGAACAACATAATAATAGTAGAACAGAATAATAACAGAACAACAGAATAATAACAGAACAACAGAATAATAACAAAACAACAGAATTATAACAGAACAACAGAATAATAACAGAACAACAGAATAATAACAGAACAACAGAATAATAACAAAACAACAGAATAATAACAGAACGACAGAATAATAACAAAACAACAGAATAATAACAGAGCAACAGAATAATAACAGAACAGAATAATAACAGAACAACAGAATAATAACAGAACAGAATAATAACAGAACAACAGAATAATAACAGAACAACAGAATAATAGTAGAACAGAATAATAACAGAACAACAGAATAATAACAACAACAAATATAACAGAACAACAGAATAATAGTAGAACAGAATAATAACAGAACAACAGAATAATAACAGAACAACATAATAATAGCAGAACAACAGAATAATAACAGAACAACAGAATAATAACAGAACAACATAATAATAGCAGAACAACAGAATAATAACAGAACAACAGAATAATAACAGAACAACAGAATAATAGTAGAACAGAATAATAACAGAACAACAGAATAATAACAAAACAACAGAATAATAGTAGAACAGAATAATAGCAGAACAACAGAATAATAACAGAACAACAGAATAATAACACAACAACATAATAATAACAGAGCAACAGAATAAGAAAAAAAGAATAACAGAACAGAATAATAACAGAACAACAGAATAATAGTAGAACAGAATAATAACAGAACAACAGAATAATAACAAAACAACATAATAATAGCAGAACAACAGAATAATAACAGAAAAACAACAGAACAACAGAATAATAGTAGAACAACAGAATAATAGTAGAACAGAATAATAACAAAACAACATAATAATAACAGAACAGAATAATAACAGAACAACAGAATAATAACAGAACAACAGAATAATAACAGAAAAGCAACAGAACAACAGAATAATAGTAAAACAACAGAATAAGAACAGAACAACAGAATAATAACAGAACAGCAGAATAATAGTAGAACGACAGAATAATAACAGAACAACAGAATAATAACAGAACAACAGAATAATAACAGAACAACAGAATAATAACAGAACAACAGAATAATAGTAGAACAACAGAATAATAGTAGAACAGAATAATAGCAGAACAACAGAATAAGAACAGAACAACAGAATAATAACAGAACAACAGAATAATAGTAGAACAACAGAATAATAACAGAACAACAGAATAATAACAGAACAACAGAATAATAACAGAACAACAGAATAATAGTAGAACAGAATAATAGCAGAACAACAGAATAATAACAGAACAACAGAATAATAGTAGAACAGAATAATAACAGAACAACAGAATAATAACAGAACAACAGAATAATAACAGAACAACAGAATAATAACAGAACAACAGAATAATAACAAAACAACAGAATAATAACAGAACGACAGAATAATAACAATTAACAACAGAATAATAACAGAGCAACAGAATAATAACAGAACAGAATAATAACAGAACAACAGAATAATAACAGAACAACATAATAATAGCAGAACAACAGAATAATAACAGAACAACAGAATAATAACAGAACAACAGAATAATAGTAGAACAGAATAATAGCAGAACAACAGAATAATAACAGAACAACAGAATAATAACAGAACAACAGAATAATAGTAGAACAGAATAATAACAGAACAACAGAATAATAACAGAACAACATAATAATAGCAGAACAACAGAATAATAACAGAACAACAGAATAATAACAGAACAACATAATAATAGCAGAACAACAGAATAATAACAGAACAACAGAATAATAACAGAACAACAGAATAATAGTAGAACAGAATAATAGCAGAACAACAGAATAATAACAAAACAACAGAATAATAGTAGAACAGAATAATAGCAGAACAACAGAATAATAACAGAACAACATAATAATAACAGAACAACAGAATAATAACAGAACAACAGAATAATAACAGAGCAACAGAATAAGAAAAAAAGAATAACAGAACAGAATAATAGCAGAACAACAGAATAATAACAGAACAACAGAATAATAACAGAACAACAGAATAATAGTAGAACAGAATAATAGCAGAACAACAGAATAATAGCAGAACAACAGAATAATAACAGAACAACAGAATAATAGTAGAACAGAATAATAACAGAACAACAGAATAATAACAGAACAACAGAATAATAGCAGAACAACAGAATAATAACAGAACAACAGAATAATAACAGAGCAACAGAATAAGAAAAAAAAGAATAACAGAACAGAATAATAGCAGAAGAACAGAATAATAACAGAACAACAGAATAATAACAGAACAACAGAATTATAGTAGAACAGAATAATAGCAGAACAACAGAATAATAGCAGAACAACAGAATAATAACAGAACAACAGAATAATAGTAGAACAGAATAATAACAGAACAACAGAATAATAACAGAACAACAGAATAATAGCAGAACAACAGAATAATAACTGTTATTACTGTTATTATGTCCTTCCTCTTTCCTCTCAGCGGCTGTCTGGTGAAAAGACTATGTCAGACAGTGTTGGGTTGGCTACAGGAGAGAACAACAGAGAGAACGGTGAGAGACTGTTCTAGTGTGGTGGGTTTGATTCTCGCTGGGGCCACTGATGGAAATAAATGTATGCACTCATTATTGTAAGTTGCTTTGGATGCTAAATGGAATATTCCATTCTATTCTTTATTACTGTGTACTTACCTTAGCTTGACCCTCAACATGGAGATTGATTTATAACTATGACCTTTTATTCTGTGTGCGTATGTGTGTGTGTGTGTGTATGTGGGTGTGTGTGTGTGTGTGTGTGTGTGTGTGTGCGTGTGGTGTGTGTGTGTGTATGTGGTGTGTGTGTGTGTGTGTGTGTGTGTGTGTGTGTGTGTGTGTGTGTGTGTGTGGTGTGTGCGTGCGTGTGTGTGTGTGTGTGTGTGTGTGCGTTGGTGTGTGTGGTGTGTGTGTGTGTGTGCGTGTGGTGTGTGTGTGTTGGTGTGTGTGTGTGTGCGTGTGGTGTGTGTGTGTTGGTGTGTGTGTGTTGGTGTGTGTGGTGTGTGTGTGTGGTGTGTGTGTGTGTGTGTGTGTGTGTGGTGTGTGTGTGTGTGTGTGTGTGTGGTGTGTGTGTGTATGTGGAGTGTGTGTGTGTGTGTGTGTGTGTGTGTGTGTGTGTGTGTGTGTGTGTGTGTGTGTGTGTGTGTAGGTAAGGTGAAGCGGGGGGCTCTAGCAGCAGGTCGTAAGATAACACGTATCATCAGTTTCTCCAAGAGGAAGCACCTCCTACCTGGCGACGCACGTCCACCCTCCCCCTCCCCAGACCCTCGACGAGGTGGGACCGCCCCCACTCCTCCTCCATCTCACCTCTCACTCCTCCTCCATCTCACCTCTCACTCCTTCCCTGAACTATTCTATATTTTCTCTCTATTTCATTCCATCTATCTCTCTCTCACCTTGAAACATTTCCACATACTTACTCACAAAAACAATTGAGCTAAATTAATTTAATTTCACAACAACCTATTGATAACAGCAATGATATTCCAACCATACCTTATTGTCCTCCTCTCCACTCCTCTCCTCTCCCACTCCTCTCCTCCCCTCCCCTCCCCCACTCCTCTCCTCTCCTCCCTAGGATACCTGTCTGTGTTGGTGAGCCAGGTATGGAGGGACCAGTGGTGTTGTGTGTATGAGGGTTCTCTCCACTTCCACCCTGACAGAGCAGACCCCCGTCCCTCCCTGGCTCCTCTACCCCTCCATGGGTGTGAGGTGTTCCCAGGACTGGGCCCCAAACACCCCTTCGCCCTCAGGATACTGAAGGGAGGCTCAGAGGTGGCTGCATTGGAGGTAAAATACTCTACATGCAATACGGGATACAATTCATGACACCATACATTACAATATAGTACTTCAAGAAGTTCAGCAGTTTGGAATACTGAAATACTGGGAAATGTCTTCTGCATGTGCTGGTAATGTCAGATTGTTTGTATAATGAGTCTGTCTAATCTGATCATTCTCTCTCTCTCTCTCTCTCTCTCTCTCTCTCTCTCTCTCTCGCTCTCTCCCTCCCTACTCTCTGTCTCGATCTCCCTCCCCCTCCACCTCCCTCCTCCTGTAGGCATGTAGTTCTGAGGAGTTGGGGCGATGGCTGGGTGTTCTGCTGGTAGAGACAGGTACAGCCACAGATCCAGAGTCACTACACTACGACTATGTAGACGTGGAAACCATCGCTAACATCCAAGATGCCGCGAGACACTCTTTCCTGTGAGTCAGAGAGAGAGAAAGAAAGGAATAGAGAGATGACGTGTTTGTCACATTTTACAATCTCACACTTTTCTCTCTCTCTCTCTCTCTCCCTCCCTCTCTCTCTCTCTCTCTCTCCCTCCCTCTCTCCCTCTCTCTCTCTCTCTCTCTCCCTCCCTCTCTATCTCTCTCTCTCCCTCTATCCCTCTCTCTCTCTCAGGTGGGCCACATCTTCTACTGACTCCAGGACGTACGACGAGGTTCCTTATGAGGGAGAGCAGGTGGGAACACACACACATGGATAGACTGTAGGGGGGGGGGGTGCAGCTTTTGGGACAGTCATTGTCTGGTCCGAATATGAAACCTCTGATCATTCACCCAAACACATCACGCACTGTTACATGCCTTTCAAAAGATGACCTTTGTAGAGAGAGAGAGAGAGAGAGAGAGACAGACATTTCATCCTACAAGAAACATGGTATAGAGGAGATGGACCCACTGGTTGCCCTCTAGGTTACAGAGAGCTGGTAGTCCCATCCACCAAACTACCAGGTGTGAAACAGGGAAGGGACTCAGGGGGTATGTTAATTTGGTATAGGGCAGACCTAACTCACTCCATTAAATTAATCAAAACACGAACATTTTACATTTGGCTAGAAATTCAAAAGGAAATGATCTCAACAGAGAAAGATGTCCCCCTGTGTGCTACCTATATCCCCCCACTAGAATCCCCATACTTTAATGAAGACAGCTTCTCCATCCTGGAGGGGGAAATCAATCATTTCCAGGCCCAGGGACATGTACTAGTCTGTAGCAACCTAAATGCCAGAACTGGACAAGAACCTGACACCCTCAGCACACAGGGGGATAAACACCTACCTGGAGTTGACAGCGTTCCCTCCCCCATATGCCCCCCTAGGCACAAATATGACAACATAACCAACAAACATTGGTCACAACTCCTGCAGCTCTGTCGCACGCTGAGTCTGTACATAGTCAATGGTAGGCTTCGAGGGGTCTCCTATGGTAGGTACACCTATAGCTCATCTCTTGGCAGTAGTACTGTACATTACTTTATCACTGACCTCAACCCAGAGTCTCTCAGAGCGTTCACAGTCCACTGACACCCCTATCAAATGGAAAGAAATACATGATCAAATACAAATCTTAGAATCAACTACTAAAGACTACCAGAAGCCACTGGATTCTCCAACTACCTTGAATGAACTACAGGACAAAATACAAACTCTCCAACCCAAAAAGGCCTGTGGTGTTGATGGTATCCTCAATGAAATGATAAAATACACAGACCACAAATTCCAATTGGCTATACTTAAACTCTTTAACATCATCCTTAGCTCTGGCATCTTCCCCAATATTTGGAACTGTCACATCCTGACCATAGAAAGTTGTTATTTTCTATGGTAGTGTAGGTCAGGGCGTGACAGGGTTTTTTCTATTTTAGATTTTCTATGTTGTTTCTATGTTGTTATGTTCTAGTTTTTGTATTTCTATGTTGTTGTTTTTTGGGATGATCTCCAATTAGAGATGTTGTTTCTATGTTGTTTCTATGTTGTTATGTTCTAGTTTTTGTATTTCTATGTTGTTGTTTTTTGGGATGATCTCCAATTAGAGGCAGCTGGTCATCGTTGTCTCTAATTGGAGATCATACTTAAATAGTTGTTTTTCCCACCTGGTTTTGTGGGAGATTGTTTTTGAGTTAGTGTATGTTGCACCTCTTCATCACAGTTTGTTGTTTTTGTTCTTTAGTTTATTTGTATATCTTTCATAGTTTCACAGTGAAATAAAATGTGGAACGATACACACGCTGCGCTTTGGTCCCATTCTTCAGACAGCCGTGACAGGAACCAAGGCCTGAGCACCCCAATCCACAAAAGTGGAGACAAATTTGACCCCATTAACTACCGTGGGATGTGCGTGCGTCAACAGAAACCTTGGGAAAATCCTCTGCATTATCATTAACAGCAGACTAGTTCACTTCCTCAGTGAAAACAATGTACTGAGCAAATGTCAAATTGGCATTTTACCAAATTACCATACGACAGACCACGTATTCACCTTGTACAACGTAATTGACAAACAAATAAACCAAAACAAAGGCAAAGTCTTCTCATGCTATAGTTCATTTCAAAAAAGCTTTTGACTCAATTTGGCATGAGGGTCTGCTATACAAATAGATGGAAAGTGGTGTTGGGGAAAAACATACGACATTATAAAATCTGTGCACACAAACAGCAAGTGTGCGGTTAAAATTGGCAAAAAAATCACACATTTCTTCCCACAGGGCCGAGGGGTGAGACAGGGATACAGCTTAAGCTCTACCCTCATCAACATATATATAAACGAATTGGCGAGGGCACTAGAATAGTCTGCAGCACCCGGCCTCACCCTACTAGATAGAATCTGAAGTCAAATGTCTACTGTTTGCTGATGATCTGGTGTTTCTGTCCCCAACCAAGGAGGGCCTACAGATCTTCTGTACAGATTCTGTCAGACCTGGGCCCTGACAGTAAATCTCAGTAAGACAAAAATAATGGTGTTCCAAAAAAGGTCCAGTCGCCCAGGACCAGAAATACAAATTCCATCTAGACACCGTTGTCCTAGAGCACACAAAAAACTATACATACCTCGGCCTAAACATCAGCGCCACAGGTAACTTCCACAAAGCTGTGATCGATCTGAGAGACAAGGCAAGAAGGGCCTTCTACGCCATCAAAAGGAACCTAAACCTCGACATACCAATTAGGATCTGGCTAAAAATACTTGAATCAGTTATAGAACCCATTGCCCTTTATGGTTGTGAGGTCTGGGGTCCGCTCACCAACCAAGAATTCACAAAATGGGACAAACACCAATTTGAGACTCTGTATTCAGAATTCTGCAAAAATATCCTCTGTGTACAACATAAAACACAAAATAATGCATGCAGATCAGAATTAGGCCGATACCCGCTAATTATTAAAATCCAGAAAAGAGCTGTTAAATTATACAACCACCTAAAAGGAAGCGAATCCCAAACCTTCCATAACAAAGCCATCACCTACAGAGAGGTGAACCTGGAGAAGAGTCTCCTAAGATAGCTGGTCCTGGGGCTCTGTTCACAAACACAAACAGACTCCACAGAGCCCCAGGACAGCAACACAATTAGACCCAAACAAATCATGAGAAAACAAAAAGATAATTACTTGACACTTTGGAAAGAATTTACCAAAAAACAGAGCAAACAAGAATGCTATTTGGCCCTAAACAGAGGCAGAATACCTGACCACTGTGACTGACCCAAACTTAAGGAAAGCTTTGACTATGTACAGGCTCAGTGAGCATAGCTTTGCTGTTGAGAAAGGCCACCGTAGGCAGACCTGGCTCTCGAGAAGACAGGCTATGTGCACACTGCCCACAAAATGAGGTGGAAACTGAGCTGCACTTCCTAACCTCCTGCCAAATGTATGACCATATTAGAGACACATAATTCCCTCAGATTACACAGATCCACAAAGAATTCGAAAACAAACCACATTTTGATAAACTCCCATGTCTACTGGGTGAATTATCATAGTGTGCAATCACAGCAGCAAGATGTGTGACCTGTTGCCACAAGAAAACGGCAACCAGAGAAGAACAAACACCATTGTAAATACAACCCATATTTATGTTTATTTATTTTCCCTTTTGTACTTTAACCATTTGTACATTGTTACAACACTGTATATATACATAATATGACATTTGTAATGTCTTTATTCTTTTGGAACTTCTGTGAGTGTAATGTTTACTGTTCATTTTTATTGTTTATTTCACTTTTGTTTATTATCTATTTCACTTGCTTTGGCAATGTAAACATATGTTTCCCATGGCAATAAAGCCATTAAATTGAATTGAATTGATAAATATGGGGGAAAGAGATGGGGGGGAGTCAGGACCAGAGAGCGAGAAACAGAGACAAAGGGTGTGTGTCTGCGTTTGAGAGAGAGCTTGTAGTAAAGGGTCTTGACTGTTTTATTGCCTGTTGACCCCATGCTGAACCTCGCTGTGCTCTCTGCTACACACACACACAGCACAGCCTTTTCTTACATGACAGACCAGGGTTGAACCCCTATCTCCTGCTCACCACCAGACTGTGCTATCCCGCTGAGCTAAAGCCTAGGCATTTGTTTCCTTTTACTGATTCTCTTTGTTGTGATGCCTCTAACCATGGTCCTCCTTTCTCTTCCCTTCATTCTCTCCTCTTCTTCATTTTCTTCTCCTCCCCCATCCCTCTTTTCTACAGCCTGGCGAGGATGGGGGACCGAAACGTAGGTCAAGTTTCACCAGTAGTGACTCCGGTAGGACCAAACCTGGTCTGGCACTGAAACGCACGGGCTCCAGTAAGACAGACACACATTTATGTATACACACACACACACACACACACACACACACACACACACACACACACACACACACACACACACACACACACACACACACACACACACACACACAGACACAGACACACACACACACACACACATCCCACTGGGCCCAGACATAATTTCAACTTCCAGTTGTGATTTATATGGTTGTTAACTGACTTGAACTCAACGTGAAATCAACAAAAAATGTCACCAAGTTATTGGATTTAATATTACTAGAAAAATAGATGAAATTCCCTTACGTTGATGACTTTTTGCAAATCCAATCAGTTTCCCACAATCATTCAATGTCTTCACATTCAATTTCTTTGTTGAAATGAAGCCCAGTGGGATACCATCTTTCCTTCCCTGTCTTTTACTTCAAAGCCTCCTTCTGTCTTTTTATCTGGAGAGGAGAGGAGAACAGATGAGAGGAGAGAATGGAACCTGAGATTTCTAAGACAACCTCATTAGCTTCGCTGCTGACCTCTGTCTCTCTCTCTCTCTCTCTCTCTCTCTCTCTCTCTCTCTTTCTCTCTCTCTCTCTCCTCTCTCTCTCTCTCTCTCTCTCTCTCTCTCTCTGCCTCTCTCTCTCTCTCTCACTCTCTCTCTCTCTCTCTCTCTCTCTCTCTCTCTCTCTCTCTCTCTCTCTCTCTCTCACTCTCTCTCTGCCTCTCTCTCTCTCCACCTGTCTGTCTCTCAATTCAATTCAATTCAAGGGGCTTTATTGGCATGGGAAACATATGTTAACATTGCCAAAGCAAGTGGAGTAGATCATATACAAAAGTGAAATAAACAATAAAAATGAACAGTAAACATTACACTCATAGAAGTTCCAAAAGAATAAAGACGTTACAAATGTCGTATTATGTATATATACAGTGTTGTAACGATGTGCAAATGGTTAAAGTACAAAAAGGAAAATAAATAAACATAAATATGGGTTGTATTTACAATGGTGTTTGTTCTTCTCTGGTTGCCGTTTTCTTGTGGCAACAGGTCACACATCTTGCTGCTGTGATTGCACACTATGATAATTCACCCAGTAGATATGGGAGTTTATCAAAATGTGGTTTGTTTTCGAATTCTTTGTAGATCTGTGTAATCTGAGGGAAATATGTGTCTCTAATATGGTCATACATTTTTCAGGAGGTTAGGAAGTGCAGCTCAGTTTCCACCTCATTTTGTGGGCAGTGTCTTCTCTTGAGAGCCAGGTCTGCTTACGGCAGCCTTTCTCAATAGCAAGGCTATGCTCACTGAGCCTGTACATAGTCAAAGCTTTCCTTCAGTTTGGGTCAGTCACAGTGGTCTCTCTCTTACTCTTTATGTGTGAGAGGTAGAGAAAGAGTTACTCACGAAGAGGGAGAGAGAGAGAGAGAGAGAGAGAAAAAAGAGGAATGAGGTTACGTCTTCTTCCCATAACCTCTCCAGGCCTGACTTCTGACCTTTCTCATCTCACCCTCTATGACCCCCCCCCCCCCCCTCCAGACGCCAATCAGTATGGCCTCTATGGAAAAACACGAGCAGAGGAGGACGCTAAACTCTACCTGAGAGAGAAAGAACACCTGGAGAGAGAAAGGGATGATATACGGAACACTCTGCTGACACTGAGACAAGAGAGGAGAGAGGCGAAGGAGAGGTTTAAGACTGCTACAGGTAAGAGGGAGAGAACACACACACGCACACACATACACACAAACCCTTTGGAAACAAAACACATTTTAAAAGGAGGATGGGATCCACCCAAACAATTTGGGTTCCTGGATCCTTTCACAGCATTATAAGGCTGCATTGAGACAATGACTTATCAATGAACCAAGCCCAGCTCAGACAATCCCTACCATTGTGTCGCTGACTTGTCAAAATGCTTCAGCAAATGTACATTATTCCAGGGGCATTGGCAGACACAATGTAAGTAAGCTAATGTATGTCTCTCTAACTGCGCTGAATGCCTCTGTTGATCCTACAGCTATTGTATGCAGTAATTATGTACCTACGAACCAGAGTTATACTGTGTCCACTGTGTGCAGCTCACCCTGCACTATCAACTCAAACATAAATAACATGAGCATGTCTACTTCTGCTAAGCTTCCCAGTTAAGCAATGAAAACAATCAAGCATCTCAGAAAAGTGCTAAAATAGCCCACGTTAACATATGTAGCCTAAGAAACTAGGTTAATGAAATCAATAAATTGCTGGTAGCAGATGATATTCATATTCTGACTATCTCTGAAACTCACTTAGATAATACCTTTGATGATACAGTGGTAGCAATACATGGTTATAATACAGAAATGACAATGGTGGAGGTGTTGCTGTTTATATTCAGAACCACATTCTTGTAAAGCTTAGAGAGGATCTAATCTTAAATACTGTTGAAGTAATATGGCTACAGGTCCATTCTTGTGGGAAACTGCTATAGACCACCAAGTGCCAACAGTCAGTATCTGGATAATATGTGTGAGCTACTTGGTAATGTACGTCATATCAACAGAGAGGTATACTTTCAGGGGGATTTAAATATTGACTGGCTTTCATCAAGTTGCCCACTCAATAGTTGCTGGTCTGTGCTGTGTAATGAGGAGCAACCATACGCTGCACTTGACACATTCATAAAATTGCTTATTTCAGTTACTAATAAGCATGCAGCAATCAGAAAATTAAGGGTTAACACGTTTAAATGTTTTGCTCACGTTGGCTGCGGTGAAGGAGAGTCTGCAGGTTTTGGTAGCGGGCCATGTCGTTGGCACTGTATTGTCCTCAAAGCGAGCGACACCATAGTACCCTCTAAACTCGTCATTAAGCTAGAGGCCCTGGGTCTCGACCCCACCCTGTGCAACTGGGTCCTGGACTTCCTGACGGGCCACCCCCAGGTGGTGAGGGTAGGAAACAACATCTCCACCCCGCTGATCCTCAACACTGGGGCCCCACAAGGGTGTGTTCTCAGCCCTCTCCTGTACTCCCTGTTCACCCATGACTGCGTGGCCATGCACGCCTCCAACTCAATCATCAAGTTTGCAAGACAACACTACAGTGGTAGGCTTGATTACCAAGAACAACGAGACGGCCTACAGGGAGGAGGTGAGGGCCCTCGGAGTGTGGTGTCAGGAAAACAACCTCACACTCAACGTCAACAAAACAAAGGAGATGATCGTGGACTTCAGGAAACAGCAGAGGGAGCACCCCCCTATCCACATCGACTGGACAGTAGTGGAGAAGGTGGAAAGTTTTAAGATCCTCGGCGTACACATGGACAAACTGAAATGGTCCATCCACACAGACAGCGTGGTGAAGAAGGCGCAACAGTGCCTCTTCAACCTCAGGAGGCTGAAGAAATTCGGCTTGTCACCAAAAACACTCACAAACTTTTACAGATGCACAATCGAGAGCATCCTGTCGGGCTGTATCACTGCCTGGTACGGCAACTGCTCCGCCCACAACCGCAAGGCTCTCCAGAGGGTAGTGTGGTCTGCACAACGCATCACCAGGGGCAAACTACCTGCCCTCCAGGACAACTACAGCACCCGATGCCACAGGAAGGCCAAAAAGATCATCAAGGACAACAATCACCCGAGCCACTGCCTGTTCACCCCGTTATCATCCAGAAGGTGAGGTCAGTACAGGTGCATCAAAGCTGGGACCGAGAGATTGAAAAACAGCTTCTATCTCAAGGCCATCAGACTGTTAAACAGCCATCACTAACATTGAGTGGCTGCTGCCAACATACAGACTCAAATCTCTGGCCACTTTAATAATAAAAAATTGGATGTCATAAATGTATCACTGGTCACTTTAAACAATGCCACTTTATATAATGTTTGCATACCTACATTACTCATCTCATATGTATATACTGTACTCTATACCATCTACTGAATCTTGCCTATGCCGTTCGGCCATCGCTCATCCATATATTTATATGTACATATTCTTATTCATTCCTTTACACTTCTGTGTATAAGGTAGTTGGTGTGAAATTGTTAAATTACTTGTTAGATATTACTGCGTGGTCGGAACTAGAAGCACAAGCATTTCGCTACACTCACATTAACATCTGCTAGCCATGTGTATGTGACCAAATACATTTGATTTGATTTGATTTGATTTACCTGCCGCCCCAAATTTGTATTTGGGACAAATCATTCACTAAACCCTAAATCTCAACTAAATATTGTACTGAATAATATGGAAATTGAGCAAGTTGAGGTTACTAAACTGCTTGGAGTAACCCTGGATTGTAAACTGTCATGGTCAAAACATGTTGATACAGCAATAGCTAAGAAGGTGAGAAGTCTGTCCATAATAAAGCACGGCTCTGCCTTCTTGACAACACCATCAACAAGGCAGGTCCTACAGGCCCTAGTTTTGTCACACCTGGACTACTGTTCAGTAGTGTGGTCAGGTGCCACAGAGGGACCTCGGAAAATTACAATTGGTTTTAAGGGCACGGCTGGCCCTTAAATGTACAGTTGAAGTCAGAAGTTTACATACACCTTAGCTAAATACATTTAAACTCAGTTTTTGACAATTACTGACATTTAGTCCTAGTAAAGGTTCCCTGTCTTTGGTTAGTTAGGATCACTACTTTATTTTAAGAATGTGAAATGTCAGAATAATAGTGGAGAAAATTATTTATTTCAGCTTTTATTTCTTTCATCAGATTCCCAGTGGGTCAGAAGTTTACATACACTCAATTAGTATTTGGTAGCATTGCCTTTAAATTGTTTAACTTGGGTCAAACGTTTTGGGTAGCCTTCCACAAGCTTTCCACAATAAGCTAGGTGAATTTTTGCCCATTCCTCCTGACAGAGCTGGTATAACTGGTTTGTAGGCCTCCTTGCTCGCACATGCTTTTTCAATTCTGCCCACAAATTTTCTATAGGTTTGAGGTCAGGGCTTTGTGATGGCCACTCTAATGCCTTGACTTTGTTGTCCTTAGGCCATTTTGCCACAACTTTGGAAGTATGCTTGGGGCCATTGTCCATTTGGAAGACCCATTTGCGAACAAGCTTTAACTTCCTGACTGATGTCTTGAGATGTTGCTTCAATATATCCACATAATTTTCTACCTCATGATGCCATCTATTTTGTGAAGTACACCAGTCCCTCCTGCAGCAAAGCACCCCCGCAACATGATGCTGCCACCCCCGTGCTTCACGGTTGGGATGGTGTTCTTCAGCTTGCAAGAGTCCCCCTTTTTCCTCCAAACATAACGGTGATCATTATGGCCAAACAGTTCTATTTTTGTTTCATCAGACCAGAGGACATTTCTCCAAAAAGTACGATCTTTGTCCCCATGTGCAGTTGCAAACCGTAGTCTAACTTTTTTATGGGGGTTTTGGAGCAGTGGCTTCTTCCTTGTAGAGCGGCCTTTCAGGTTGTGTCGATATAGGACTCGTTTTACTGTGGATATAGATACTTTTACACATGTTTCCTCCAGCATCTTCACAAGGTCCTTTGCTGTTGTTCTGGGATTGATTTTCACTTTTCGCACCAAAGTACGTTCATCTCTAGGAGACAGAACGTGTCTCCTTCCTGAGCGGTATGACGGCTGCGTGGTGTTTATACTTGCGTACTATTGTTTGTACAGATGAATGTGGTACCTTCAGGCTTTTGGAAATTGCTCCCAAGGATGAACCAGGATGACTTGTGGAGGTCTACAATTTCTTTCTGAAGTCTTGGCTGATTTCGTTTGATTTTCCAATGATGTCAAGCAAAGAGGCACTGAGTTTGAAGGTAGGCCTTGAAATACATCCACAGGTACACCTCCAATTGACTCAAATTATGTCAATTAGCCTATCAGAAGCTTCTAAAGCCATGACGTACTTTTCTTGAATTTTCCAAGCTGTTTAAAGGCACAGTCAACTTAGTGTATGTAAGCTTCTGATCCACTGGAATTCTGATACAGTGAATTATAAGTGAAATAATCTGTCTGTAAACAATTGTTGGAAAAATTACTTGTGTCATGCACAAAGTAGATGTCCTAACCGACAAGCTGAATGCACCAAGGTGTCTGTTTAAACTACTAGCATACAGCTCAGATACCCATGCATACCCCACAAGACATGCCACCAGAGGTCTCTACACAGTCCCCAAGTCAAGAGCAGACTATGAGTCGCACAGTACTACATAGAGCCATGACTACATGGAAGTCTGTTCCACATCAGGTAACTGGCGCAAGCAGTAAAATTAGATTGCAAATTATGGAACAGCGGGGACTGTGAAGACACACACATTAACAGACACACGCATCCGCACACACACGCTAGCACACGCACTCTACACACATGTTCATTGTAATATTGTTGTATGGTGGTGTTGTACATTTTGTATTGTAGATATGTAGTGGTGTAATAATGTTATATGATATACTGTTTTATCTTTTTTTTATGTGTAATGTAAGTGCCTTAATGTGTTTAGACCCAGGAAGAGTAGCTGCTGCCTTGGCAACAGCTAATAGTGATCCCTGATAAATACAACAACACACAAAACAGATATGCACACAACTCTTTAATACAATCTCAGTAGACTACAGCACTTAATGTTACCACAAAATACAAAAAAGATCACCAGCAACGCCCTAGCACCACCTACTGGCAGAACTATACAGGGGCTCCCTGATCAATTTCCTCTTTTTTCTGTGTGTTCCTGGATCAGAGGAGCAGAAGGGCTCCGTGAGTGAGCGTGTGTCCCAGCTAGAGGAGGCGTGCCGGGGGAAGGAGAGTGAGAGGGTGGACCTGGAGCTCCGGCTCACCCAGGTTAAAGACAACCTGAAGAAGAGCCTAGCAGGAGGGGCTCTGGGGGCACCTGGGAAGAGCAAACCCTCCAGCAAGGTACAACACACACATATATCTGCACAGACACACACATAGACCCACCAGGAAATGTATTTCTTTTTTTACCTTTATTTAACTAGGCATGTCAGTTAAGAACAAATTATTATATACAATGACAGCTTACACAGGCCAAACCCAGACAACACTGGGCCAATTGTGCACCTCACTGTGGACTCCCAATCACAGCCAGTTGTGATACAACCTGGATTTGAACCAGGGTGCCTTTAGTGACACCTCTAGCACTGAGATGCAGTGCCTTAGACCACTGCGCCACTCAGGAGTGAACACTGATGCTAATGATTTGAATGTGTGTTTTTGTGTGTCTCAGGTGTATAGCAGGCCCTACTACTCTGAGTCTATACCAGTCAGCTGTGTCTCTGTGGCCCGTATGAAACCTCCTGTCTACTCAACATCTAAAAGAACAGTCATGCAGAAAGCCAAGGTAAGGACTAAAGACACACACACACACAGTTTATCTGCATCACAAATTGTGCACCTTAGAGGGACGCAGCTCCACAGTCTGTCACTATGAGCCAGTTCCATTTCCAGGGTCTAATGGTGTCCCAGCAGTTAGTGTGAGGAGAACTCACAGAAAATACACAGCATGTGTGTGTGTATAATACACAGAAATATTAAACTGTTTATTTTCATTGCAGGAATGGGAGTCAAAGAAATGCACCTAAGGCATAACGATGTTAAGGAAAGATTGGAGATGATTGGAGGAATATCAGAGGGAGGAGGTGCTTTCAGATTGTTGTAGAGATATGGACGAAATTGAATATTTGAGCCAGTGTACAAAAAGGATATTAAATTATACCTTAATAAATGACAAAGGGACAATGAGAGATTTAAGGTGAGAATGTTCCATAGAACAGGAATGGAAGACAATGGAGATGGAAGAAAAACACAGTGATTTACTGTATGTGATGTGTTTTAAAGGGATACTTCCAGATTTTGTAAATTAAGCCTTTTCCTAGCTCCATGCTACTGGAACTTCTTCTGTAGACTTCCAATTCAGTGCATTTAAGCTACAACAATGGCTCCAGAACCGCCCTTCAACTTCCTTCAAACTACAAACAGAGACATACAATTACTATCTATGAGTTCATCTGACTCTGGGTAGGTAGAAAACAGGACTTAATTGCCAAAATCCAAAACTATCCCTTTAACATTGTTTTCCCCTTTGTCTTATCACCTCTATCTATACAGACAGAAACATCACCTCTATCTGTCAGACAGAAGCATCACTTCTATCTGCACAGACAGAAGCATCACCTCTATCTGTCAGACAGAAGCATCACCTCTATCTGTCAGACAGAAGCATCACCTCTATCTGCACAGACAAAAGCATCACCTCTATCTGTCAGACAGAAGCATCACCTCTATCTGTCAGACAGAAGCATCACCTCTATCTGCACAGACAGAAGCATCACCTCTATCTGTACAAACAGAAGCATCACCTCTATCTGTACAAACAGAAGCATCACCTCTATCTGTCAGACAGAAGCATCACCTCTATCTGCACAGACAGAAGCATCACCTCTATCTGTACAGACAGAAGCATCACCTCTATCTGTCAGACAGAAGCATCACCTCTATCTGTACAGACAGAAGCATCACCTCTATCTGTCAGACAGAAGCATCACCTCTATCTGTCAGACAGAAGCATCACCTCTATCTGTCAGACAGAAGCATCACCTCTATCTGTCAGACAGAAGCATCACCTCTATCTGTACAAACAGAAGCATCACCTCTATCTGTACAAACAGAAGCATCACCTCTATCTGTCAGACAGAAGCATCACCTCTATCTGCACAGACAGAAGCATCACCTCTATCTGTACAGACAGAAGCATCACCTCTATCTGTCAGACAGAAGCATCACCTCTATCTGTACAGACAGAAGCATCACCTCTATCTGTCAGACAGAAGCATCACCTCTATCTGTCAGACAGAAGCATCACCTCTATCTGTCAGACAGAAGCATCACCTCTATCTGTACAGACAGAAGCATCACCTCTATCTGTCAGACAGAAGCCTCACCTCTATCTGCACAGACAGAAGCATCACCTCTATCTGTACAGACAGAAGCATCACCTCTATCTGTACAGACAGAAGCATCACCTCTATCTGTCAGACAGAAGCATCACCTCTATCTGTCAGACAGAAGCCTCACCTCTATCTGCACAGACAGAAGCATCACCTCTATCTGTACAGACAGAAGCCTCACCTCTATCTGTCAGACAGAAGCATCACCTCTATCTGTACAGACAGAAGCATCACCTCTATCTGTCAGACAGAAGCATCACCTCTATCTGTCAGACAGAAGCCTCACCTCTATCTGCACAGACAGAAGCCTCACCTCTATCTGCACAGACAGAAGCATCACCTCTATCTGTACAGACAGAAGCCATTCCTACTGTTTAGTCTATACGATTATTTTTACACTGCACAATGTTCCTTTTCCCCTCAAAATGAGATGTACTTTATAAACAGTATAATGACAAATAAAATGGTGCTAATAATAAATATTATCTGAACGATGTACACTAGGTGTCAATACCTATCTACAGGAATTCACACCGCTGAAAAGACAGTACCTACAGTGCCTTTGGAAAGTATTCAGGCTCCTTGACTTTTTCCACATTTTGTCAGGTTACAGCCTTATTCTAAAATAGATTTTTTTTCATGACACACCCCATGATGACTTAGCAAAAACACGTTTTTTGAATTTACGTACATATTCAGACCCTTTACCCGGTACTTTGTTGAAGCACTTTTGGCAGCGATTACAGCCGCAAGTCTTCTTGGTGTGATGCTACAAGCTTGGTACACCTGTATTTGGGAATTCTCTCCCATTCTTCTCTGCAGATCCTCTCAAGCTGTGTCAGGTTGGATGGGGAGCGTTGCTGCACAGCTATTTTCAGGTCTCTTTAGAGATGTTAGATCTGGTTCAAGTCCGGGCTCTGGCTGGGCCACTCAAGGACATTCAGAGACTTGTCCCAAAGCCACTCCTGCGTTGTCTTGGCTGTGTGCTTAGGATCATTGCCCTGTTGGAAGGTGAACCTTCAACACAATCTGATGTTCTGAGCGCTCTGGAACAGGTTTTCATCATGGATCTCTCTGTACTTTGCTCCATTCATCTTTGCCTCGATCCTGAATAGTCTCCCAGTCCCTGCCGCTGAAAAACATCCCCACAGCATGATGCTGCCACCACAATGCTTCACCGTCGGGATGGTGCCAAGTTTCGTCCTGAATGGAAGAAAGTCCCTGCAGCAATGTTCCAACATCTAGTGGAAAGCCTTCCCAGAGGAGTGGAGGCTGTTATAGCAGCAAAGGGGGGACCAACTCTGTATTAATGCCCATGATTTTGGAATGAGATGTTCGATGAGCAGGTGTCCACATACTTTTAATCATGTAGTGTATATCAGTGTCAGATGAAGCCTTTGTCTCTGAAGAACAATACTGCCACCATTTGATTCAGAAAGGCACCTACTCTAAGTTAGGGTAACATGCTGACTAGACCAGGTGCACGCGCATGTTGATATTGTCCACCCACACCAGATGCCATCAGGACACGCAGGTTGAAATATCAAAACGAACCCTAAACCATCTATATTCATTTGGGGACAGGTCGAAAAGCATTAAACATGTACAGCAATTTAGCTGTTATTGTTGATATTTTACCTGAAATGCACAAGGTCCTCTACTCTGACATTTAATCGACAGATAAAAGGGTAAATCGAGTTTGTTTCTAGCAGTCTCTCCTCCTTCAAGGCTTCTTCTTCTTCTTTTGACTTTATATGGCGGTTGGTAACTAACTTTAAGGTGCATTACCACTACCAACTGGATTGGAGTGTGGACCTCAGCTCATCTTTCAATCACCCACGTGGGTATATGCTCCTAAAAACCAATGAGGAGATGGCACGTGGGTATATGCTCCTAAAAACCAATGAGGAGATGGCACGTGGGTATATGCTCTTAAAAACCAATGAGGAGATGGCACGTGGGTATATGCTCCTAAAAACCAATGAGGAGATGGCACGTGGGTATATGCTCCTAAAAACCAATGAGGAGATGGCACGTGGGTATATGCTCTTAAAAACCAATGAGGAGATGGCACGTGGGTATATGCTCTTAAAAACCAATGAGGAGATGGCACGTGGGTATATGCTCCTAAAAACCAATGAGGAGATGGCACGTGGGTATATGCTCCTAAAAACCAATGAGGAGATGGCGCGTGGGTATATGCTCCTAAAAACCAATGAGGAGATGGCACATGGGTATATGCTCTTAAAAACCAACGAGGAGATGGCACGTGGGTATATGCTCTTAAAAACCAATGAGGAGATGGCACGTGGGTATATGCTCTTAAAAACCAATGAGGAGATGGCACGTGGGTATATGCTCCTAAAAACCAATGAGGAGATGGCACATGGGTATATGCTCCTAAAAACCAATGAGGAGATGGCGCGTGGGTATATGCTCCTAAAAACCAACGAGGAGATGGCACGTGGGTATATGCTCTTAAAAACCAATGAGGAGATGGCACGTGGGTATATGCTCCTAAAAACCAATGAGGAGATTGGAGAGCGTGGGTGCAATTGAATAACATGTATGTGTACATTTGTTTTGCAACGCTCGCGCACGCGAGCAATGTGGTCAGTATGTCTGGATAGGCCTACTGACTAAAGACAAATCACATTGAATATAAATTGTCCACTATTTTATTGTTGCAAATTCACAAGACAAACACAAGTACACAAATAAATAAATAATCATAAGAAATATACCCATGATAAAAACTAAAATAAATGTACAGATACAAAAATGCATCCAAAGTTTATGAAGGCCATTGAATGATAGATTTGATCCAGTGTAGGGCAGTCCAGTGTAGGGCAGTCCAGTGTGAGGCAGTCCAGTGTGAGGCAGTCCAGTGTGAGGTAGTCTAGTGTGAAGCAGTCCAGTGTGAGGCAGTACGGTGTCATGACGTTGGCCTGTGGGTAAGGTTTATGACCCCCCCATAAATACCTTTCTCCCTTCCCCTCTCTCTCTGACCCTACTGAAGGACTTGAATAGCCTGTGTTAAATATAGAGAGTCTGGGAACATCAAACAAATGGGGAAAAGGAACCATATTTTGGTAATAAAACCAGTTGGAAATATGCTTGATAACGTAATGAGTATGGAGGTCAGTTCATTGTTATCTGGAACATTATGATTGATGACAGGATGACATAAACTGTACCTGAGAAAGTATACACCCTCTAGTTATCAGAGTCACATGGAATTGTTATGCAATTGAAATGTTTGATATTGAAATTGTTTGTTAGGAGATTAAATGTAATTTTAGCTTCCAAATGAGAGAATTGGGTTTTCATAAGGAAAGTGCCCTGCTCGATCAGTGGCCCAACCCTGTGAAGAAGACAGGGGTTATAAACGATGAAACACCTCCGTCCCCCCTCTCCACTATATAAGCCTTTGACGAAAAGACATTCAGGAGTTCCAGTACGGGAGTTCTGCAGCCTCTACGTTAGAAGGACACACATGTTAACTAAACCATATCAAGGACAGAACTAAGCCAATCTCGGCGTGAGCTATGATGGCGAATGGTATGAACTTTGAGCTTATTCACTACAGAAGTGATACTTCCTAGCCGCTGTCGACGTGGGCTAGGAAAGGACGGACGACGGATCCAGTCTAACAGACGGACGAAGATACCACCACGTATCCAATTTACCACCATTGACATTCTTCCACTACAGGAAGATCTGTTGGCCAACCCGGCCAGCATCTACGACCAATCTACCGAAGCGCAGCTCAGAGTAAATATTTATTGCATTTTCCTTTTCCAAATGGGCGGTAATTTAGAATGCATAAGATAATGTATTTACGATAGCATAGCTGCTGTTTCTTTGTTCCTAAATCTTCCCGCTCTTTCATTCAAGCCCAACCCCCTTTCCTTTGTGTAACCAGGTTCCGTCCACCGGGACGTTTTCTGTATGACATCATTGGTATTCTGTGTATTTGTAATTCTGTGTGATTAGTTAGGTATTTAGTAAATAAATAATTAAACCCAATTTTGTATTGCTGATTCAACTTGTTAGCCAGGGTTCGTGAAGATAACCAAGAATTTACAACTTTCATTATGAGACTGAAAATAAGTTAAGGGTTAATATTGACTGCTATCGATGTAAAATATTACTAAGTATTTTAAGAGTTTATTCGGAAGATAACGGCTCTATAAACGTTCTTCCGTGGTGCCCCGACTTTCTAGTTAATTACATTTACATGATTAGCTTAATCAGGTAATATTAATTACAGAGAAATCATTTTATAAGTTAGCATGTCATATCACTTAATCCGGCATAGCCAAAGACACGACAACAGTGTGAGGCAGTCCAGTGTAGGGCAGTCCATTGGAGGGCAGTCCAGAGTGAGGAAGTCCAGAGAAGGGCAGTCCAATGTGAGGCAGTCCAATGTGGGGAAGTCCAGTGTGAGGCAGTCCAATGAGGGGCAGTCCAGTGTGAGGCAGTCCAGCATAGGGCAGTCCAGTGTGAGGCAGTCCAGTGTAGGGTAGTCCAGTGTGAGGCAGTCCAGTGTGAGGCAGTCCAGTGTGAGGCAGTCCAGTGTAGGGCAGTCCAGTGAAGGGCAGTCCAGTGTGAGGCAGTCCATTGTAGGGCAGTCCAGTGTGAGGCAGTCCAGTGTGAGGCAGTCCAGTGTAGGGCAGTCCAGTGTAGGGCAGTCCAGTGTAGGGCAGTCATCAAATCAAATCAAATGTATTTATATAGCCCTTCTTACATCAGCTGATATCTCAAAGTGCTGTACAGAAACCCAGCCTAAAACCCCAAACAGCAAGCAATGCAGGTGTAGAAGCACGGTGGCTAGGAAAAACTCCCTAGAAAGGCCAAAACCTAGAAAGAAACCTAGAGAGGAACCACGCTATGAGGGGTGGCCAGTCCTCTTCTGGCTGTGCCAGGTGGAGATTATAACAGCACATGGCCAAGATGTTCAAATGTTCATAAATGACCAGCATGGTCAAATAATAATAATCATAGTAGTTGTCGAGAGTGCAACAAGTCAGCAACACAAGAGTAAGTGTCAGTTGGCAATTTCATAGCCGATCTTTGACAGTATCTCTACCGCTCCTGCTGTCTCTAGAGAGTTGAAAACAGCAGGTCTGGGACAGGTAGCACGTCCGGTGAACAGGTCAGGGTTCCAGCAGGTCTGGAACAGCAGGTCTGGGACAGGTAGCACGTCCAGTGAACAGGTTAGGGTTCCATAGGTGCAGGCAGAACAGTTGGAACTGGAGCAGCAGCATGGCCAGGTGGACTGGGGACAGCAAGGAGTCATCATGCCAGGTAGTCCTGAGGCATGGACTGCATGGCAGTCCAGTGTGAGGCAGTCCAGTGTAGGGCAGTCCAGTGTGTGGCAGTCCAGTGTAGGGCAGTCCAGTGTAGGGCAATCCAGTGTGAGGCAGTCCAGTGTGAGTCAGTCCACTGTAGGGCAGTCCAGTGTGAGGCAGTCCAGTGTAGGGCAGTCCATTGTGAGGCAGTCCAGTGTAGAGCAGTCCAGTGTAGGGCAGTCCAGTGGCACCTCATCCCTATATACACACTTAGAAAAAAGGGTTCCAAAGAGTTCTTTGGCGGTCCCCATAGGAAAACCCATTTCGGTTCCAGGTAGAACCCTTTTTGGTTTAAAAAAACAGAAATACCTTATTTAAATAAGTATTCAGACCCTTTACTATTGTGAGGGGAAAAAGTATTTGATCCCCTGCTGATTTTGTACGTTTGCCCACTGACAAAGAAATGATCAGTCTATAATTTTAATGGTAGGTTTATTTGAACAGTGAGAGACAGAATAACAACAAAAAAATCCAGAAAAACGCATGTCAAAAATGTTATAAATTGATTTGCATTTTAATGAGGGAAATAAGTATTTGACCCCTCTGCAAAACATGACTTAGTACTTGGTGGCAAAACCCTTGTTGGCAATCACAGAGGTCAGACGTTTCTTGTAGTTGGCCACCAGGTTTGCACACATCTCAGGAGGGATTTTGTCCAACTCCTCTTTGCAGATCTTCTCCAAGTCATTAAGGTTTCGAGGCTGACGTTTGGCAACTCGAACATTCAGCTCCCTCCACAGATTTTCTATGGGATTAAGGTCTGGGGACTGGCTAGGCCACTCCAGGACCTTAATGTGCTTCTTCTTGAGCCATTCCTTTGTTGCCTTGGCCGTGTGTTTTGAGTCATTGTCATGCTGGAATACCCATCCACGACCCATTTTCAATGCCCTGGCTGAGGGAAGGAGGTTCTCACCCAAGATTTGACGGTACATGGCCCCGTCCATCGTCCCTTTGATGCGGTGAAATAGTCCTGTCCCCTTAGCAGAAAAACACCCCCAAAGCATAATGTTTCCACCTCCATGTTTGACGGTGGGGATGGTGTTCTTAGGGTCATAGGCAGCATTCCTCCTCCTCCAAACACGGCGAGTTGAGTTGACGCCAAAGAGCTCCATTTTGGTCTCATCTGACCACAACACTTTCACCAGTTGTCCTCTGAATCATTCAGATGTTCATTGGCAAACTTCAGATGGGCATGTATATGTGCTTTCTTGAGCAGGGGGACCTTGCAGGCGCTGCAGGATTTTAGGTCTTCACGGTGTAGTGTGTTACCAATTGTTTTCTTGGTGACTATGGTCCCAGCTGCCTTGAGATCATTGACAAGATCCTCCCGTGTAATTCTGGGCTGATTCCTCACCGTTCTCATGATCATTGCAACTCCACGAGGTGCGATCTTGCATGGAGGCCCAGGCCGAGGGAGATTGGCAGTTCTTTTGTGTTTCTTCCATTTGCGAATAATCGCACCAACTGTTGTCACCTTCTCACCAAGCTGCTTGGCGATGGTCTTGTAGCCCATTCCAGCCTTGTGTAGGTCTACAATCTTGTCCCTGACATCCTTGGAGAGCTCTTTGGTCTTGGCCATGGTGGAGAGTTTGGAATCTGATTGATTGATTGCTTCTGTGGACAGGTGTCTTTTATACAGGTAACACGCTGAGATTAGGAGCACACTCTTAAAGGGAGTGCTCCTAATCTCAGTTTGTTACCTGTATAAAAGACACATGGGAGCCAGAAATCCTTCTGATTGAGAGGGGGTCAAATACTTATTTCCCTCATTAATATGAAAATCAATTTATAACATTTTTTACATGCGTTTTTCTGGATTTTTTTGTTTTTATTCTGTCTCTCACTGTTCAAATAATCCTACCATTAAAATGATAGACTGATCATTTCTTTGTCAGTGGGCAAACGTACAAAATCAGCAGGGGATCAAATACTTTTTTCCCACTGTATAAGACAAGAAATTGAGCTCAGGTGCATCCTGTTTCCATTGAACATCCTTGAGATGTTTCTACAACTTGATTGCAGTCCACCTGTGGTAAATTCAATTGATTGGACATGACTTGGAAAGGCACACACCTGTCTATATAAGGTCCCACAGTTGACAGTGCATGACAGAGCAAAAACCAAGCCATGAGAAGGAATTGTCCGTAGAGCTCTGAGACAGGATTATGTTGAGGCAAAGATCTGGGGAAGGGTACCAACAAGTTTCTGCAGCATTGAAGGTCCCCAAGAACATAGTGGCCTCCATCATTCTTAAATGGAAGAAGTTTGGATCCACCAAGACTCTTCCTAGAAATGGGAGGTGACCAAGAACGCAATGGTCACTCTGACAGAGCTCCAGAGTTCTGCTGTGGAGATGGAAGAACCTTCCAGAAGGACAACCATCTCTGCAGCACTCCACCAATCAGGTCTTTACAGTAGAGTGGCCAGACGGAAGCCACTCCACAGTAAAAGGCACATGACAGCCTGCTTGTAGTTTGCCAAAATGCACTTAAAGAAACAAGATTCTCTGGTCTGATGAAAATAAGTTTGGACTATTTGGCCTGAATGCCAAGTGTCACGTCTGGAGGAAACCTGGCACCATCCTTACGGTGAAGCATGGTGGTGGCAACATCATGCTGTGTGGATGGTTTTCAGCGGCAGGGACTGTGAGTCTAGTCAGGATCGAGGGAAAGATGAACAGAGCAAAGTACAGAGAAGATCCTTGATGAAAACCTGCTCCGGAGCGCTCAGGACCTCAGACTGTGTCGAAAGTTCACCTTTCAACAGGACAACAACCTTAAGCACACAGCTTCAGGACAAGTCTCTGAATGTCCTTGAGTGGCCCAGCCAGAGCCCGGACTTTATAACCTGTTAGGTTAAAAGTAGTGCACCTCATAGGAAATAGGGGGCCTTTCGGATCAGATCAGATGATGAGATGTGTGCTACTCAGATCAGATGATGGGATGTGTGCTACTCAGATCGGATCAGATGAAGAGATGTGTGCTAATCAAATCTGATGATGGGACGTGTGCTACTCAGATCAGATGAATAGATGTGTGCTATCTAGATCAGATCAGAGATGTGTGCTACTCAGATCATATCAGATGATTTGATGTGTGCTACTCAGATCAGATCAAGAGATGTGTGCTACTCTGATCAGATCAGATGGTGGGATGTGTGCTACTCTGATCAGATCAGATGATGGGATGTGTGCTACTCTGATCAGATCAGATGATGGGATGTGTGCTACTCTGATCAGATCAGATAATGGGATGTGTGCTACTCTGATCAGATCAGATGATGGGATGTGTGCTACTCTGATCAGATCAGATGGTGGGATGTGTGCTACTCTGATCAGATCAGATGGTGGGATGTGTGCTACAATGATCAGATCAGATGGTGGGATGTGTGCTACTCTGATCAGATGATGGGATGTGTGCTACTCTGAACAGATCAGATGGTGGGATGTGTGCTACTCTGATCAGATCAGATAGTGGGATGTGTGCTACTCTGATCAGATCAGATGATGAGATGTGTGCTACTCTGATCAGATCAGATGATGAGATGTGTGCTACTCTGATCAGATCAGATGATGGGATGTGTGCTACTCTGATCAGATCAGATGATGAGATGTGTGCTACTCTGATCAGATCAGATGATGAGATGTGTGCTACTCTGATCAGATCAGATGATGGGATGTGTGCTACTCAGATCAAATGAAGAGGTAGTAGAGCCAGTAGAAGACATTAACCGCCAGGAAGGTGAGGGGGAAGACGGTGCGAGCGTGGCGGTCGATGTTGTGAGGGTTCTCTACACTAAACACAGACACCGCACGTCGCACCGCGTTCTTAACCGACGTCAGACCACACCCCTTCCCCGGCTTCTTCTCTGTGGCCTCGGCCTCGCTGACACTCATCCCCGATTGGTCAACAAGATCCTTTTGGGTGGAGCCTAGCTCCAGGACCTGATTTGGTTGGCTGGAGCTGACCATGGGCATGGTACCGTTTCCTTTGGAGTTATCAAACTCCTGAAGGAGCTCCTGGGGAGAAGAGAGACATTTTGTGGAGGGGGGGATCTCATCTTAGAAATATGGTAGACAAATACACATATATACATACACACTCTGCATTGTTGGGGATGGACCAATCACTGTTAGTCTGCACCTGTTGTTTACCAAGCTTGTGACAAATAGCATTTGATTTCATTTGACACACACACTTTTCTCCATTTGACCCACCCTGTGTATGTCTCCTACGGTTTGGTGCTGCGTGGTACAGAAGTTGAAGATGAAGGTGAAACAGATGCCCAGGTACACGTCTATAGCCTTGATGAAACAGTTGGCGTTGGGGAGAGAGGTACGGGCACCCATCATAAGAGTAGTCATCGTCAGTACTGTGGTCACACCTGGAGAATCATTATAATGACAGTCATAGTCAGTACTGTGGTCACACCTGGAGAATCATTATAATGACAGTCATAGTCAGTACTGTGGTCACACCTGGAGAATCATTATAATGACAGTCATAGTCAGTACTGTGGTCACACCTGGAGAATCATTGTAATGACAGTCATAGTCAGTACTGTGGTCACACCTGGAGAATCATTATAATGACAGTCATAGTCAGTACTGTGGTCACACCTGGAGAATCATTATAATGACAGTCATAGTCAGTACTGTGGTCACACCTGGAGAATCATTATAATGACAGTCATAGTCAGTACTGTGGTCACACCTGGAGAATCATTATAATGACAGTCATAGTCAGTACTGTGGTCACACCTGGAGAATCATTATAATGACAGTCATAGTCAGTTGTAATACACCTAGATGGATGGGTGTATGAATGAGGAATGGAACTTGCTTGTACTCTATTCAGATGAATGAATATGTAAGTGACAGGGTTAATACACACACGCAGTGTGACTGACCGATGCAGGTGCGTGCGGGGACAGATGATTGGCTGATCCAGAAGGAGACCCAGGAGAGCACCACCAATAGAGTAGAAGGGGCGTATGTCTCCAGGATAAAGAACAACACGTTCCTGCGCAGAGCAAAGTGGAGCACCAGCTTCGGGTACAGCCCTGTATACACACACACACACACACAGGCAGGCCCGCAGACACAAAGCATGCGCGAACAGGTTAGAAGCAGTTATCTGACTCTATAGTGTCGTACTTGGTGAGGTAGACCAATAGACTGTAAGGTAAGTTATGTTTACACACACACACACACACACACACACACACACACACACACACACACACACACACACACACACACACACACACACACAAACACACACAGGTACCTGTCTCATAGACAGCCTCAGAAACAGATGTGTAGTAACTCTCAACACTGTACTGGGCCAGACGCAGTGTGTCCAGACCCTTCACTGAGTCATTCCCTCTAGTCCAGTAGAATATTACATCCTCAAGGTTATATCCCCCTGGAAACACACACAATAACACACTTATCCTCCATGGACATGTTTAACTATAGTAGGACCAGAAGTCTCCACAAGAATAGTAAACGAACAAACATTTGACCAACTGGTGACATTTTGTTAGTCCCCACGAGGTCAAAAGGAATTTTTAGGGAGTTTAGGGTTCAGGTTAGATTTAGTGTTAGAACTACACTAAAGGTTAGGGTAAGAGTACGGGTTAGGTTTAGGTTTAGGGATAGGGAAAATAGGATTTTTGAATGGGACTGAATTGTGTGTCCCCACAAGGTTAGCTGTACAAGACTGTGTGCGTGTGTGTGTGTGTGCGTGCGTGCGTGTGTGTGTGTGTGTGTGTGTGTGTGTGTGTGTGTGTGTGTGTGTGTGTGTGTGTGTGTGTATGTGTGTGTGGGCTACTCACAGCTCTCCAGCTGCAGGGTGCACACCTGTCTGTCCATTGGGTACTTAGTCAGGTCCATGTTGCAGGCGATGGTCGCTGTTATTCTGTGATGGGGAGGGTGGGGAGATGGGGGTGGTGAGAGAGAGAGATGGAGTGAGATATGGAGAGTGATAGATACAAAGGTGGTGTGTAGACAGCTGGTCTGTGGACAACCTGTTGATAGACAGCTGGGCTGTGGACAACCTGTTGATAGACAGCTGGTCTGTGGACAACCTGTTGATAGACAGCTGGGCTGTGGACAACCTGTTGATAGACAGCTGGGCTGTGGACAACCTGTTGATAAACAGCTGGGCTGTGGACAACCTGTTGATAGACAGCTGGGCTGTGGACAACCTGTTGATAGACAGCTGGGCTGTGGACAACCTGTTGATAGACAGCTGGGCTGTGGACAACCTGTTGATAGACAGCTGGGCTGTGGACAACCTGTTGATAAACAGCTGGGCTGTGGACAACCTGTTGATAGACAGCTGGGCTGTGGACAACCTGTTGATAGACAGCTGGGCTGTGGACAACCTGTTGATAGACAGCTGGGCTGTGGACAACCTATTGATAGACAGCTGGGCTGTGGACAACCTGTTGATAGACAGCTGGGCTGTGGACAACCTGTTGATAGACAGCTGGGCTGTGGACAACCTGTTGATAGACAGCTGGGCTGTGGACAACCTGTTGATGCACCTTACGGTCATCCAGTTGGAAGGGGAATAGTTTTTGCAGAGCGGGTTAGATGCACAGGAATGGAGTCTACTCTTGGGGAGTAAGAAATGGGATGGTATGTTTATTGTTATGCCAGAGCCAACATGGTCTGTTCAGAGTCGGCGAGGCTTGTGGATGGAGCTGACCTCTACACATAGAGATTGGCTGTGGGGCACCTTCAGCTCTATGGAGGTTTCATAACGCTCTATGACTATATTGACAAATGTTTAGAAGGCAATTTAACACATAACACACATAATAACAACAATTTCATCTTAGTAACAGTAGTAATATAATAATGATTTCATCTTAGTAACAGTGTTGATAATGATAGGTCAGTAATGTGTATAGTAGACTAAAGCATAGTGAACGGTTCATGTTTGGTCAGTAGTAATATAATTAAGCAATAATGCATGAGGGGGTGTGGTATATGGCCAATATACCACGGCTAAAGGCTGTTCTTAGGACACAGCCCTTAGTCGTGGTATATTGGCCATATACCACAAACCCACAAGGTGCTTTATTGCGATTATAAACTGGTTACCAACGTAATTAGAGCAGTAAAAATAAATGTTTTGTCATACCAATGGTATATGGTCTGATATACCACGGCTGTCATCCAATCAGCATTCAGGGCTCGAACCACCCAGTTTATAATAATATAAAAATACATGCCATTAAGCTGACGCTTTTATCCAAAGTGAATCACAGTAAAGCATACATTTTTTACGTACGGGTGGCCCCAGAAGGATTCCGACCCACAACCCTTGGCTTCGCCAGCGCCATGCTCTAGCGACTGAGCCACAAGTACACAAGACACTAGTATGTACCGTAGAGCATAGAGAACGGTCCCGTTGCTGAAGATCCGTATGAGACGGTTCTCCACGGTGACGTCATGCAGGAAGGAGCGTTTGGAGTCTGGAATGAAGGTGTCTGGGATCCAGAGGAGGGAGACTAGTCGTCCATCCACACTCACACTCTCATTCCCTGGGAACACCAGCCGGGAGTCCCTCCAACGCTGACGCAGGAAGATAGTGGCTGTGTAGTCCTGAGGACCAGGTGAGTGAGAGAGAGAGAGAGAGAGAGAGATGTACACATTAAAACAGACAAGCATGCAAGCACACATCCACACACACACACAGGTTCAACATTACCATATTGATTTCTGAGATGGCATCAATGCTGGCGATATCCAGACTCATCCCAATCTCAACAGGGCCCTCTGGAGAGGGAGAAGAGAGAGAGAGACTGTTATAGCACTTCAGTAGTGTGTGTGTGTGTGTGTGTGTGTGTGTGTGTGTGTGTGTGTGTGTGTGTGTGTGTGTGTGTGTGTGTGTGTGTGTGTGTGTGTGTGTGTGTGTGTGTGTGTGTGTGTGTGTGTGTTAACTCTCCTCACCATTGAAGTTGGGCCTCATGTAGCGGTTATATCCCTTCATTAGTTTCTGGATGGTGGGATGCAGCTGGGAGCCATTCGAGTCCTCCCAGTGGTGACTCTCAGGGAGCATGCATCCACTGTAGGAGAGAAAGAAGAGGTGGAGGGGAGAAGAAAAGAGAAGAAGAGAGGTGTGGAATATGAGCTAGCCACCTGTAAGATCAGTAACTGTGAGATTAGTACCAATATGAGAACCACTGTGTATTCAAGTCCTTCCATATAATCTCCTGATTCACCCTGACCCATGACCCCTAACTTCTCACCTCTGAGTTAGGACCATGCCCAGGGTCAGGAAGGTCAAAGGGTGGGTAGGTATCATGATTAGGCTGTCAAAGGTCACCAAAGGTCAGCAGCTGTGGACGGAGATAGAGATAACAGAGCTGAGAAACAGGAAGTGAATAAGTCTACTGGTTTTCTTGCTAGATATACAGACAACATGTTGATTATTACGCAACTAGGGGCATATTCATTAGAGAGAAAATACTAACATTACCATTTTTATTGGGCAATGATACCTGTTTCAGGCCGTTTTCTTCCTTTTAGTGCCTGGTGTTGTTGTAGCCCTGGTTCTTAAAGGAAAGGTTTTGAATGTTGTATTGATTTGTGCATTTCTAGGTTTTCATGTGTATCTGACTTATTGGCGTTCAAGCAGGTAGAAATCCATCCGGTATGATGTAGCACCGTGATAAAGTCTCTCTCACTACACTGGAAGTCAATAGGAATATAACTTTCAGGTCTAAAGTCTATCATACATGTCAGATTTCAATACCGGCTGATGTCATAATGACAGAGGTTGTCTTCTTGAGAATGAGACACTGATCATATTTTTGCGATATTCCTATCTCAAGAAAGATTTCATTTAACAGAGAGTCTAGCACATTTTTCTAATTGGCTGCCTGTTTAGTCCAGGGTGCGTTGCATTGTGCCGTTGCCAGAGATAATATAGAAAGTATACAGGAATCCAAGGAATGAAGGAACATATAACGTCCCACCCAGTAGACTGTCGATCTATTGTGCTCAGGTTGTCATGCTGCACCACGCGGTTGCTAGGCCAATCATCACGCGATCCCTTCTCAAAGTGTATGTGTCGAGGAAATAGGCCTATTGCGTAATGTCACGATTTCAAAGCTATACGCTATTTCAGATAGCAAGTTAATAATCTCACATCTAGGAAAAGATTTTGACAAAATTGGTACTAATGTTGGGTTATTGAGCTAGCGCCCAATAGACTCCCATTCAACTCAATTCAATTCAAGGTGCTTTATTGGCATGGGAAACATGTTTACATTGCCACGGCAAGTGAAATGGATAAACAAAAGTCACTCTGACTGAGCTCCAGAGTACCTCTGTGGAGATGGGAGATCCTTCCAGAAGGACAACCATCTCTGCAGCACTCCACCAATCAGGCCTTTATGGTAGAGTGGTCAGACAGAAGCCACTCCACAGTAAAAGGCACATGACAGCACACTTGGATTTTGCCAAAAGGCACCTAAAGATTCTCTGGTCTGATGAAACCAACATTGAACCCTTTAGCCTGAATGCCAAGTGTCACGTCTGGAGGAAACCTGGCACTATCCCTATGGTGAAGTACGGTGGTGGCAGCATTAGGCTGTGTGGATGTTTTTCAGCGGCAGGGACTGGCAGACTTGTCGGGATCGAGGCAAAGATGAATGGAGCAAAGTAAAGAGAGATCCTTGATGAAAACCTGCTCCGGAGCACACAGGACCACAGATTGGGGCGAAGGTTCACGTTCCAACAGGACAACGACCCTAAGCACACAGCCAAGACAACGCAGGAGTGGCTTGGGGACAAGTCTCTGAATGTCCTTGAGTGGCCCAGCCAGATCCTGGACATGATCCCAATCGAACATCTCTGGAGAGACCTAAAAACAGCTGTGCAGCAACGCTCCCCATCCAACCTGACAGAGCTTGAGAGGATCTGCAGAGAAGAATGGGGGAAACTCCGCAAATCCGCATCATACCCAAGAATAATTGATGCTGTAATTGCTGGCAAAGGTGCTTCAACAAAGTACTGAGTAAAGGGTCTGATTACTTATGTAAATATAAATGTAAATGTACATTTTTTACGCCCCCAAAAATGTAGCTAACATTTCAAAAAAACTGTTTTTGCTTTGTCATTATGGGGTATTGTGTGTAGATTGACGAGGAAATTATATTTTATCAATTTTAGAATAAGGCTGGAACATAACAAATGTTGAAAAAGTCAAGGAGTCTGAATACTTTCCTAAGGCACTGTACAATATATGGGATCTTCTCTGGTTGCCCTTTTCTTGTGGCAACAGGTCACACATCTTGCTGCTGTGATGGCACACTGGTATTTCACCCACTAGATACAGGAGTTTATCAAAATTGGATTTGATTTCACGTTCTTTGTGGGTCTGTGTAATCTGAGGGAAGTATGTGTCTCTAATATGGTCATACATTTGGCAGGAGGTTAGGAAGTGCAGCTCAGTTTCCACCTCATTTTGTGGGCAGTGTGCCCATAGCCTGTCTTCTCTTGAGAGCCATGTCTGCCTACGGCGGCCTTTCTCAATAGCAAGGCAATGCTCACTGAGTCTGTACATAGTCAAAGCTTTCCTTAATTTTGGATCAGTCACAGTGGTCAGATATTCTGCCACTGTGTACTCTCTGTTTAGGGCCAAATAGCATTCTAGCTATTTTGTTAATTCTTTCCAATGTGCCAAATAATTATATTTCTGTTGCTGTCCTGGGGATCTGTAGGGTCTGTTTGTGTTTGTGAACAGAGCCCCAGGACCAGCTATCTTAGGAGACTCTTCTCCAGTTTAATCTCTCTGTAGGTAACGGCTTTGTTAAGGAAGGTTTGGAAAGGTTTAAGGAAGGTTTCCTTTTAGGTGGTTGTTGAATTTAACGGCTCTTTTCTGGATTTTGATCATTAGCTGGTATCGGCCTAATTCTGCTTTGTATACATTATTCCTTGAAGGAGAACGCTCCTTGTCCCAGAATAGCCCATAATGCACTGCGCGGCCCATGATGTAGGCTGGGCAACGTTAACCATCTCCTGAAAAGTATATCTACCGTTGCGAATGTCAGACTGCACTCTGTGAGGCACATCGATCTGTAGGTTGAACATGGTGAGATTGTAAACTCCTAAATTGATAGTGCAGTTTATTTAGGTGATTTTACAGCTAACTAGCTACTTTACATGCTGATAGTCTTTGGTATTACTGTGTGTATCTTCATTTGATAGCTAGCTACCCAGCCCCTAGAGAGAGCATCGCATTGAGAATTTTATAGTCGACTTGAGCTGCAACATATTTTCAAAACGATGTTGCTACCAACCTTCTTATAATGCCAAAATGAAACATTTGTCCATAAAAATATTGTTCTCACATATTAGTGTTATTTAACACTGTGAATTAAAAGAATTAGGTGTTTTGGGTGGATTTTTCCTTTAAGAGATGAAGGATGTTTTGATCTTTTGCCCTGGTCTAATGCTTAAACACCTGATTCAGCTAATCAATAAGACATCAATATCACACACACAAACATTCACACGCACGCACACACACACACACACACACACACACACACACACACACACACACACACACACACACACACACACACACACACACATACACACACACACACACACACACACACACACACACACACACACACACACATACAGAGAAGGACCCACACATACACAGAAGGACCCACACAGGGAGACATGCGAGCGAGCAACTGCACAGCACGCTCCAAAAGTCATACTCATCCTTCACCACCAGATGGCAGCATCAACCCATCACAAGGGACAAGACTTCCTTTGTGGTATTACAGTACTCTCATTAGATGGTTATATACTGTATTAGTGTGAAGTGTCAGTGTCCCAGTCCTCTGAAATACAATAACATTTGGTAACACTTTGTTTGGATATTCCATCTGTAGATGCTCTACAGACTATTAACAGACTATCAGCAAATTTTCAACTAACTATCTACTAACCCTAGCCTAACCTTAATCCTTATCCTAACCATAATGCTTACCCTAAATCTAACCTTAATCCTTACCCTAACCCTAATGCTTACCCTAAATCTAACCTTAATCCTTACCCTAACCCTAATGCTTACCTTAAGTCCAACCTTAATCCTTATCCTAACCCTAACCTTTACCCTTACCCTAACCCTTATTCTAAACCTAACCATAACCTTACCAAGCAGTTGCTTATCAACAAGTAGTTTGTTGATAGTATGACCATCTGTAGAGCATCATGTAACCCTGTGAAATGGCTAGCTAACTAGTGGTGTGCTAGTAGTGTTCCCATCGGTGAAGTCACTAGCTCTGAGACCTTCAAGTACTGTAGTTGTTTCCATTGCTCTGCAAGGGCAGAGGCTTTTGTGGAGCGATAAGTAACAATACTTTGTGGGAGGCAGTTGTTGATGTGTTCAGAGGCTCCCTGGTTTGAGCCGAGGTTGGGGAAATCAGAGGTACAGAAGCAATACTGTTACATACATGAAGTGTGACCTAACATTTTATTGATTTAACCTTCTGTTTACTTCACTAAATATCTCATTAGCAACACACACACTCTCTTTCTACTGCTCAGGGTCTCTTGTGTTAGTTCCCACCAATTACTCTCACTCTCTCTCTCTCTCTCTCTCTCTCTGTGTGTCTCAGTCTCTCTCTCTGTGTCTGTCTATCTCTCTGTGTCTCTGTCTATCTATCTCTCTGTGTCTCTATCTCTCTGTGTCTCTGTCCCTCTCTCTATCGCTCTGTGTCTCTATCTCTCTGTGTCTCTAACTCTCTCTCTCTCTCAATTCAATTCAAAGGGGCTTCATTGGCATGGAAAACATATGTTTACATTGCCAAAGCAATTGAAATAAACAACAAACAAAAGTGAGAAGAAACTAATTTAACATCAACAAAAAACTATTAGATTTAACAGCAAACATTGCACTGAAAAAGGTTTTAAAAAAGATAAAGACATTTCAAGTATTATGTTATCAGCTACAGTGCCTTGCGAAAGTATTCGGCCCCCTTGAACTTTTCGACCTTTTGCCACATTTCAGGCTTCAAACATAAAGATATAAAACTGTAATTTTTTTGTGAAGAATCAACAACAAGTGGGACACAATTATGAAGTGGAACGAAATTTATTGGATATTTCAAACTTTTTTAACAAATAAAAAACTGAAAAATTGGCCGTGCAAAATTATTCAGCCCCTTTACTTTCAGTGCAGCAAACTCTCTCCAGAAGTTCAGTGAGGATCTCTGAATGATCCAATGGTGACCTTAATGACTAATGATGATAAATAGAATCCACCTGTGTGTAATCAAGTCTCCGTATAAATGCACCTGCTCTGTGATAGTCTCAGAGGTCCGTTTAAAGCGCAGAGAGCATCATGAAGAACAAGGAACACACCAGGCAGGTCCGAGATACTGTTGTGGAGAAGTTTAAAGCCGGATTTTGATACAAAAAGATTTCCCAAGCTTTAAACATCCCTAGGAGCACTGTGCAAGCGATAATATTGAAATGGAAGGAGTATCAGACCACTGCAAATCTACGAAGACCCGGCCGTCCCTCTAAACTTTCAGCTCATACAAGGAGAAGACTGATCAGAGATGCAGCCAAGAGGCCCATGATCACTCTGGATGAACTGCAGAGATCTACAGCTGAGGTGGGAGACTTTGTCCATAGGACAACAATCAGTCGTATACTGCACAAATCTGGCCTTTATGGAAGAGTGGCAAGAAGAAAGCCATTTCTTAAAGATATCCATAAAAAGTGTTGTTTAAAGTTTGCCACTAGCCACCTGGGAGACACACCAAACATGTGGAAGAAGGTGCTCTGGTCAGATGAAACCAAAATCGAACTTTTTGGCAACAATGCAAAACGTTATGTTTGGCGTAAAAGCAACACAGCTCATCACCCTGAACACACCATCCCCACTGTCAAACATGGTGGTGGCAGCATCATGGTTTGGGCCTGCTTTTCTTCAGCAGGGGCAGGGAAGATGGTTAAAATTGAATGGAAGATGGATGGAGCCAAATACAGGACCATTCTGGAAGAAAACCTGATGGAGTCTGCAAAAGACCTGAGACTGGGACGGAGATTTGTCTTCCAACAAGACGATGATCCAAAACATAAAGCAAAATCTACAATGGAATGGTTCACAAATAAACATATCCAGGTGTTAGAATGGCCAAGTCAAAGTCCAGACCTGAATCCAATCGAGAATCTGTGGAAAGAACTGAAAACTGCTGTTCACAAACGCTCTCCATCCAACCTCACTGAGCTCGAGCTGTTTTGCAAGGAGGAATGGGCAAAAATTTCAGTCTCTTGATGTGGAAAACTGATAGAGACATACCCCAAGCGACTTACAGCTGTAATCGCAGCAAAAGGTGGCGCTACAAAGTATTAACTTAAGGGGGCTGAATAATTTTGCACGCCCAATTTTTCAGTTTTTTATTTGTTAAAAAAGTTTGGAATATCCAATACATTTCTTCCACTTCATGATTGTGTCCCACTTGTTGTTGATTCTTCACAAAAAATTACAGTTTTATATCTTTATGTTTGAAGCCTGAAATGTGGCAAAAGGTTGAAAAGTTCAAGGGGGCCGAATACTTTCGCAAGGCACTGTATGTACAGTGTTTTAGCTGTGTAGTACCAATGGTCTCTCTCTCTCATCAATGTCAGCAGGTCTGGCCCCTACTGATTTATAAAGCTCATTATCCCACTTACTGTATATCAAGTTCATCACAGTTAGTGGTGGCATCTAAACTACCTTGTAGAACCACTACACAGCTTCTAGAACCTTCACCCCACAGCTTCTAGAACCTTCACCACACAGCTTCTAGAACCTTCACCACGCCGCTTCTAGAACCTTCACCACACAGCTTCTAGAACCTTCACCACACAGCTTCTAGAACCTTCACCACACAGCTTCTCCACCTTCTCAATATTCTGTCTCCTTCCTGTCAGTTTTTCTTTGTCCTCTGCTGTCCATTCTATCTGCTGTCCACTCTATCTGCTGTCCATTCCATCTGCTGTACATTCTATCTACTGTCTCTGCTGTCCATTCTATCTGCTGTCCATTCTATCTGCGGTCCATTCTGTCTGCGGTCCATTCTATCTACTGTCCATTCTATCTACTGTCTCTGCTGTCCATTCTATCTGCTGCCCATTCTATCTGCTGTCCATTCTATGCCGTCTATTCTATGCTGTCCATTCTATGCTGTCTATTTGTAACGGTTGTCGTCTGGAATGGAGGACCAAAACGCAGCAGGAATGTGGATGCTCATCTTGTATTTTATTTTAATCCAAGAAAACACCAAAATAACAAAATGAAGAACGAACGATCAACAAAACAGTCTTGTCAGGCTCACACACGCAAAACAAGAAACAATCTCCCACAAACACTAAACCAAACACATACCCATATATAGGACTACCAATCAGAGGCAACGAGAAAACACCTGCCTCCAATTGAGAGTCCAACCCCAATAAACCAGACATAGAAATACAAAAGACCAGAGACCACATAGAAATACAAACATAGAACATTACCCAAAAACCCGGAAATAATAAATCAAACGCCCTACTAAATAAACCACCACCCCGAACCACATAAAACAAATACCCTCTGCCACGTCCTGACCAAACTACAATAACAAATAACCCTTATACTGGTCAGGACGTGACAGTACCCCCCCCCCCCCCCCCCCTAAAGGTGCAGACCCCGAATGCACCTCATAAATAAACAAACCCCCCCCCCCAAAAAAAATCCCCCTAAACTAAAGGGAGGGAAGGAAGGGAGGGTGGCTGCCGTCACCGACGGCACTTGTGCTACACCCCCCCTCCCCAACCCACCTATACAGGAGGTGGTTCTGGCTCCGGCCTACTGTCCTCCAGAATGCAGACAGACTTGATCAGGTTCGGGCCGTAGGCAGACTCCCCTCGTTCCGGATTGTAGGCAGACCTCTTCCGTTCCACACTGTAGGCAGACTTATTTGATACACCGTTACTCAAATTTAGTTCTGGATCGTCAATAGACTTACTCAGTTCCGGGTTGCTGATAGACTCCCTTGGTTCCGGGTCATAGGCAGACTCACCCGGTTCTGGGTCACAGGCAGACCCCTTCGGTTCCGGGTCGCAAGCAGACCCCTTCGGTTCCGGGTCGCAGGCAGACCCCTTCGGTTCCGGGTCGCAGGCAGACCCCTTCGGTTCTGGGTCACAGGTAGATTCCCTCGGTCCCAGGTCGCAGGCCAACCCCCTCGGTTCCGGGTCACAGGCAGACCCCTTTTGTTCCGGGTCACAGGCAGACCCCTCGGTTCCGGGTCACAGGCAGACCCCTTTTGTTCCGGGTCACAGGCAGACCCCCTCGGTTCTGGGTCACAGGCAGACCCCCTCGGTTCCGGGTCGCAGGCAGACTCCCTCGGTTCCGGGTCGCAGGCAGACCCCCTCGGTTTCGGGTCGCAGGCAGACTCCCTCGGTTCCGGATCACAGGCAGTCTCCCTCGGTTCCGGACTAGACACTGCTGCCGGATACTCTGGACTGCACACTGGTGCCGGATACTCTGGACTGCACACTGTTGCCGGATACTCTGGACTGCACACTGTTGCCGGATACTCTGGGCTGCACACTGTTGCCGGATACTCTGGACTGCACACTGTTGCCGGATACTCTGGACTGCACACTGTTGCCGGATACTCTGGACTGCACACTGTTGCCGGATACTCTGGACTGCACGCTATTGCCGAACTCTCGAGGCTGGGCTGACGGACTGGAAGCCTGATGCGTGGTGCTGGTACTGGAGGTATCAGCCTGGGAACACGCATCTCAGGGCTAGTGCGGGGAGTGGGTACACGGACGAGTCGGACAGGGCTGACGCATTGGGAGCCTGATGCGTGGTGCTGGTACTGGAGGTATCAGCCTGGGGACACGAACCTCAGTGCTAGTGCGGGGAGCGGGAACAGGCCGAGTCGGACTGGGTTGACGCACTGGACCGTAGAGGCGTACTGGCGGTCTTAAGTGAAGAACTGGCATCGCTCTTACTGGCTGGATGCCCACTTCCCCCTGGCAAATGCGGGGCGCTGGTATTGCGCGTACCGGCCTAAAAATACTTGGCCTTGCCACAGTACCCATTACCCCGAAGCACGGGACCTGTCCATTCACTGGTTGCCCAGAAAAGGTACGGGGATTTGGCCTGGGGCTCACTCCTCGCCCAGCCAAACTACCCGTGTGCCCCCCCCAAAAAAAATTATTGGGGCTGCCTCTCGGGCTTAAACGCCAGTCGTGTTCCCCGGTAGCGTTCCCGGTCCTCACTAGACTTCCTCCATGGGCCCTCTCCGGCCAGAATCTGCTCCCACGTCCATTTCTCCCGCCAGTCCATATCGAATTCTTCTTGCTCCTTACTCCGCTGCTTGGTCCATTTGTGGTGGGAGATTCTGTAACGGTTGTGGTCTGGAATGGAGGACCAAAACGCAGCAGGAATGTGGATGCTCATCTTGTATTTTATTTTAAACCAAGAAAACACCAAAATAACAAAATGAAGAACAAACGATCAACAAAACAGTCTTGTCAGGCTCTCACACGCAAAACAAGAAACAATCTCCCACAAACACTAAACCAAACACATACCCATATATAGGACTCCCAATCAGAGGCAACGAGAAAACACCTGCCTCCAATTGAGAGTCCAACCCCAATAAACAAGACATAGAAATACAAAAGACCAGAGATCACATAGAAATACAAACATAGAACATTACCCAAAAACCCGGAAATAATAAATCAAACGCCCTACTAAATAAACCACCACCCCGAACCACATAAAACAAATACCCTCTGCCACGTCCTGACCAAACTACAATAACAAATAACCCTTATACTGGTCAGGACGTGACACTATTCTATGATGTCCATTCTATCTGCTGTCCATTCTATGCTGTCTGAATCTCTTGATTCTTTTGCACTAAGTCTTTTGACTCATCACATACCCTGCTTTTACTGTTTATTATCTATCTTGTTGCCTCGTCACTTTACCCCTACCTACAGTATACTGCTGTTACTGTCTATTATCTATCCTTTACCCCTACCTACAGTATACTGCTGTTACTGTCTATTATCTATCCTTTACCCCTACCTACAGTATACTGCTGTTACTGGCTATTATCTATCCTTTACCCCTACCTACAGTATACTGCTGTTACTGTCTATTATCTATCCTTTACCCCTACCTACAGTATACTGCTGTTACTGTCTATTATCTATCCTTTACCCCTAACTACAGTATACTGCTGTTACTGTCTATTATCTATCCTTTACCCCTACCTACAGTATACTGCTGTTACTGTATATTATCTATCCTTTACCTCTACCTACAGTATACTGCTGTTACTGTCTATTATCTATCCTTTACCCCTACCTACAGTATACTGCTGTTACTGTCTATTATCTATCCTTTACCCCTACCTACAGTATACTGCTGTTACTGTCTATTATCTATCCTTTACCCCTACCTACAGTATACTGCTGTTACTGTCTATTATCTATCCTTTACCCCTACCTACAGTATACTGCTGTTACTGTCTATTATCTATCCTTTACCCCTACCTACAGTATACTGCTGTTACTGTCTATTATCTATCCTTTACCCCTACCTACAGTATACTGCTGTTACTGTCTATTATCTATCCTTTACCCCTACCTACAGTATACTGTTGTTACTGTCTATTATCTATCCTTTACCCCTACCTACAGTATACTGCTGTTACTGTCTATTATCTATCCTTTACCCCTACCTACAGTATACTGCGGTTACTATCTATTATCTATCCTTTACCCCTACCTACAGTATACTGCTGTTACTGTCTATTATCTATCCTTTACCCCTACCTACATTATACTGCTGTTACTGTCTATTATCTATCCTTTACCCCTACCTACAGTAAACTGCTGTTACTGTCTATTATCTATCCTTTACCCCTACCTACAGTATACTGCTGTTACTGTCTATTATCTATCCTTTACCCCTACCTACAGTATACTGCTGTTACTGTCTATTATCTATCCTTTACCCCTACCTACAGTATACTACTGTTACTGTCTATTATCTATCCTGTTGTATAGTCACTTTATCCCTAACTATATGTACATACGGTATCTACCTCAATGACCTGGTACCCTGCACATCGTCTGGTACTGGTACCCCTGCACATCGACTCGGTACTGGTACCCCTGCACATCGTCTGGTACTGGTACCCTGCACATCGTCTGGTACTGGTACCCCTGCACATCGTCTCGGTACTGGTACCCTGCACATCGTCTGGTTCTGGTACCCCTGCACATCATCTCGGTACTGGTACCCCTGCACATCGGCTGGTACTGGCACCCCTGCACATCGGCTGGTACTGGTACCCTGCACATCGGCTGGTACTGGTACCCCTGCACATCGGCTGGTACTGGCACCCCTGCACATCGGCTGGTACTGGTACCCTGCACATCGGCTGGTACTGGTACCCCTGCACATCGTCTGGTACTGGTACCCCTGCACATCGTCTGGTACTGGTACCCCTGCATTTCGTCTGGTACTGGTACCCCTGCACATCGTCTCGGTACTGGTACCCCTGCACATCGTCTGGTACTGGTACCCCTGCACATCGTCTCGGTGCTGGTACCCCTGCACATCATCTGGTACTGGTACCCCTGCACATCGTCTGGTACTTGTACCCCTGCACATCGTCTCGGTGCTGGTACCCCTGCACATCGTCTCGGTACTGGTACCCCTGCACATCATCTCGGTACTGGTACCCCTGCACATCCTCTGGTATCCCTGCACATCGTCTCAGTACTGGTACCCCTACACATCGTCTGGTACTGGTACTGCTGCACATCGTCTGGTACTGGTATCCCTGCACATCGTCTGGTACTGGTACCCCTGCACATTGTCTCGGTACTGGTACCCCTGCACATTGTCTTGGTACTGGTAGCCCTGCACATCGTCCGGTACTGGTACGCGTGCACATCGTCTCGGTGCTGGTACCCCTGCACATCCTCTCGGTACTGGTACCGCTGCCTATCGTCTGGTACTGGTACCCCTGCACATCATCTGGTACTGGTACCCCTGCACATCGTCTGGTGCTGGTACCCCTGCACATCGTCTCGGTACTGGTACCCCTGCACATCGTTTGGTACTGGTACCCCTGCACATCGTCTCGGTACTGGTACCCTGCACATCGTCTGGTACTGGTACCCCTGCACATCGTCTGGTACTGGTACCCTTGCACATCGTCTCGGTACTGGTACCCCTGCACATCGTCTGGTACTGGTACCCTGCACATCGTCTCGGTGCTGGTACCCCTGCACATTGTCTCGGTACTGGTACCCCTGCACATCGTCTGGTACTGGTACCCGTGCACATCGTCTCAGTACTGGTACCCCTGCACATCTTCTGGTACTTGTACCCTGCACATCGTCTGGTACTGGTACCCGTGCACATCATCTCAGTACTGGTACCCCTGCACATCGTCTGGTACTGGTACCCCTGCACATCGTCTCAGTACTGGTACCCCTGCACATTGTCTGGTACTGGTACCCGTGCACATCGTCTCAGTACTGGTACCCCTGCACATCGTCTGGTACTGGTACCCCTGCACATCGTCTCAGTACTGGTACCCCTGCACATCGTCTGGTACTTGTACCCTGCACATCGTCTGGTACTGGTACCCGTGCACATCATCTCAGTACTGGTACCCCTGCACATCGTCTGGTACTGGTACCCCTGCACATCGTCTCAGTACTGGTACCCCTGCACATTGTCTGGTACTGGTACCCGTGCACATCGTCTCAGTACTGGTACCCCTGCACATCGTCTGGTACTGGTACCCCTGCACATCGTCTGGTACTGGTACCTCTGCACATCGTCTGGTACTGGTACCCCTGCACATCTTCTGGTACTGGTACCCCTGCACATCGTCTCAGTACTGGTACCCCTGCACATCGTCTGGTACTGGTACCCCTGCACATCGTCTGGTACCGGTACCTCTGCACATCGTCTGGTACTGGTACCCCTGCACATCTTCTGGTACTGGTACCCCTGCACATCGTCTCAGTAATGGTACCCTGTGTACTGCATGTAGCCAGGTTATTTCTATGGTGTCTTTATTCATCATTATTATTTCTCTATTTCTAAATTTTTCTTTCTGCATTGTTGTGAATGGCCATTAAGTAAGCATTTCACTGTTAGTCTACAGTCATTGTTTACAAAGCATGTGACAAATAACATTAGATTCTATTTCGATTCTCAACTTTCATTTCTCACTACTTAATCCTATCCCTCATTCTTCTCAATGTCTGTCCCACAGCACCTAAGACCGCGCCCCAGCATCCCTCCTTTCATTTTCTCATCCATCCATCCATCCATCCATCCATCCATCCATCCATCCATCCATCCATCCATCCATCTATCCTTCAGTCTCTCTTACTGACTGTCACTGTCACTCGCTACCTTCCCTGTTCCCTGTAGAGCTGTTCTCTTCACTCTCTCCATCTCTCTCTCTCTTCACTCTCTCCATCTCTCTCTCTCTCTTACTCTCTCCATCTCTCTCTCCATCTCTCTCTCTCTTCACTCTCTCCATCTCTCTCTCTCTCTTACTCTCTCCATCTCTCTCTCTCCATCTCTCTCTCTCTTCACTCTCTCCATCTCTCTCTCTCTTCACTCTCTCCATCTCTCTCTCTTACTCTCTCCATCTCTCTCTCCACTTTCTCCATCTCTCTCTCTCTTCACTCTCTCCGTCTCTCTCTCTCTCTCTTCACTCTCTCCATCTCTCTCTCTCTCTCTCCACTCTCTCCATCTCTCTCTCTCTTCATCTCTCTCTTCACTATCTCCATCTCTCTCTCTCTCTTCACTCTCTCCATCTCTCTCTTCACTCTCTCCATCTCTCTATTCTCTCTCTCTTCACTCTCTCCATCTCTCTCTCCCTCCTCACTCTCTCCGTTTCTCTCTCGCTTCACTATCTCCATCTCTCTCTCTTGACTCTCTCCATCTCTCTCTCTCTCTTCATCTCTCTCTCTTCACTATCTCCATCTCTCTCTCTCTCTTCACTCTCTCATCTCTCTATCTCTCTCTCTCTTCACTCTCTCCATCTCTCTCTCCCTCTTCACTCTCTCCATCTCTCTCTCGCTTCACTATCTCCATCTCTCTCTCTTCACTCTCTCCATCTCTCTCTCTCTTCACTCTCTCATCTCTCTCTCTCTCTTCACTATCTCCATCTCTCTATCTCTCTTCACTCTCTCTTCGCTCTCTCCATCTCTCTTCACTCTCTCCATCTCTCTTCACTCTCTCCATCTCTCTCTCTTCACTCTTTCCGTTTCTCTCTTCACTCTCTCCATCTCTCTCTCTCTGTCTCTCTCTTCCTTCACTCTCTCCATCTCTCTCTCTTCACTCTTTCCATCTTTCTCTCTTCACTCTCTCCATCTCTCTCTCTCTCCCTCGCTCTCTCTTTCTTCACTCTCTCCACGCTCTCCATCTCTCTCGCTCTCTTCACTCTCTCCATCTCTCTCTCTCTTCACTCTCTCCATCTCTCTCTCTCTTCACTCTCTCCATTTCTCTCTTCACTCTCTCCATCTCTCTCTCCCTCTTCACTCTCTCCATCTCTCTCTCCCTCTTCACTCTCTCCATCTCTCTCTCCCTCTTCACTCTCTCCATCTCTCTCTCTCTTCACTCTCTCCATCTCTCTCTTCACTCTCTCCATCTGTCTATCTCTCTCTCTTCACTCTCTCCATCTCTCTCTCTCTCTCTCTTCACTATCTCCATCTCTCTCTATCGCTCTCTCTCTTCACTCTCTCTTCACTCTCTCCATCTCTCTCTCTTCACTCTCTCATCTCTCTCTCTCTTCACTCTCTCATCTCTCTCTCTCTTCACTATCTTCATCTCTCTATCTCTCCATCTCTCTCTCTCTTCACTATCTTCATCTCTCTATCTCTCTTCACTCTCTCTTCACTCTCTCCATCTCTCTTCACTCTCTCCATCTCTCTCTCTTCACTCTCCATTTCTCTCTTCACTCTCTCCATCACTCTCCATCTCTCTCTCTCTTCACACTCTCCATCTCTCTCTCTCTTCACTCTCTCCATTTCTCTCTCTCTTCACTCTCTCCATTTCTCTCTTCACTCTCTCCATCTCTCTCTTCACTCTCTCCATCTCTCTCTCTCTTCACTCTCTCCATCTCTCTCTCTCTTCACTTTCTCATCTCTCTCTCCCTTCACTCTCTCATCTCTCTCTTCACTCTCTCCGTCTCCCTCTTCACTCTCTCCATCTATCTCTCTATCTCTCTCTCTCTTTACTCTCTCCATCTCTCTCTCCTCTCCCTCTCCATCTCTCTCTCTCCTCTCCCTCTCTCTTCACTCTCTCGACTCTCGATCTCTCTCTCTTCACTCTCTCCATCTCTCTCTTCACTCTCTCCATCTCTCTCTCTTTACTCTCTCCATCTCTCTCTCTCTTTACTCTCTCCATCTCTCTCTCTCTTTACTCTCTCCATCTCTCTCTCTTTACTCTCTCCATCTCTCTCTCTCTTCACTCTCTCTCTCTTCACTCTCTCCATCTCTCTCTTTACTCTCCATCTCTCTCTCTTCACTCTCTCCATCTCTCTCTCTCTTCACTCTCTCCTCACTCTCTCCATCTCTCTCTCTCTTCACTCTCCCCATCTCTCTCTCTCTTCACTCTCCTCATCTCTCTCTCTTCACTCTCTCCATCTCTCTCTTCACTCTCTCCATCTCTCTCTCTTTACTCTCTCCATCTCTCTCTCTCTTTACTCTCTCCATCTCTCTCTCTCTTTACTCTCTCCATCTCTCTCTCTTTACTCTCTCCATCTCTCTCTCTCTTCACTCTCTCTCTCTTCACTCTCTCCATCTCTCTCTTTACTCTCCATCTCTCTCTCTTCACTCTCTCCATCTCTCTCTCTCTTCACTCTCTCCATCTCTCTCTCTCTCTTCACTCTCTCCATCTCTCTCTCTCTTCACTCTCCCCATCTCTCTCTCTCTTCACTCTCCTCATCTCTCTCTCTTCACTCTCTCCATCTCTCTCTCTCTTCACTCTCTCCATCTCTCTCTCTCTCTTCACTCTCTCCATCTCTCTCTCTCTTCACTCTCCCCATCTCTCTCTCTCTTCACTCTCCTCATCTCTCTCTCGTTACTCTCTCCATCTCTCTCTCTCCACTCCCCATTTGAACACTTTTTCCCCATTATCTCTTTAGTTGAACAGACAATCTCTCTCTTTCCCCATCTCTCTCTCTTTCTCTCCCTCTCAACACCTCTCTCTTGTTTTATTTATCTCTGTTTCTCTCTGTCAGAACCCGCCTCCCGCCCACCCTTCTTTCTTACCTTTCTTTTATTTGTCTTCCAAAACTCTTTGTTTCTGTTTTTCTGTCTCACAAACTCAGGGCATTCCTTCACCACTTCTTTATCCAGTTCTTCCTCTCCTCTGTTGTCTCGTTCCTGTGCTCCTCTGGGTCCAGTGACAGTGATTGGTCCTTAAGCCTGCCTATTTATATGGATTAATCTCAATGTTTTCCACATAAGCCAATACATCACTGTCAGTCACAATGTATGCCTGTCTGGTGTGTGGGAATGAGTGTCTGTACGCTGTCTCTCTCTCTCTGTCACTGAAATCTATTCTGCGCTTCTGCCCTCCTCTCCCCTCCCCCCTCTGTCTTTCACACCCTCCCCCCACCACCTTCCTTCCCCCTTCTTATGTTCTCTCTCCTCTTTCTTGCTCTCTCACTGTGTGTGTGTGTGTGTGTGTGTGTGTGTGTGTGTGTGTGTGTGTGTGTGTGTGTGTGTGTGTGTGTGTGTGTGTGTGTGTGTGTGTGTGGTGACAGGTGTTTGCATGGGATGGAATGCCAGACAGAGCTAGAGGTGAGTTGAATAATTAGACACAGACAGTTTAGCCTGAAGAGAGACTGGTCACACACCAACATTCAGACATTCAGACAACTTTGACATCTATCTATCCATTCCATTGTAGTTCAGGTTTAATGCCCCATGTACATTCTGAACGATAGTAGAATTGCATAGTAGACGAGGTATCAGAAAGTCTTACAAACACAGTGGTGCAATTTGAGGACATGTGGTGGAGAGTGATGTGGGTGCTGGAGATGGGGGTGTGAGCAGGTGGGTCTGGGCAGAGGTGATGTGATGGGTCTGGACAGGGGTGATGTTGTGGTGGGTCTGGACAGAGGTGTTGTGGTGGGTCTGGGCAGAGGTGTTGTGGTGGGTCTGGGCAGAGGTGATGTGGTGGGTCTGGACAGAGGTAATGTTGTGGTGGGTCTGGACAGAGGTAATGTTGTGGTGGGTCTGGACAGAGGTAATGTTGTGGTGGGTCTGGGCAGAGGTGTTGTGGTGGGTCTGGACAGAGGTAATGTTGTGGTGGGTCTGGGCAGAGGTGTTGTGGTGGGTCTGGACAGAGGTGATGTTGTGGTGGGTCTGGACAGAGGTGATGTTGTGGTGGGTCTGGGCAGAGGTGTTGTGGTGGGTCTGGACAGAGGTGATGTTGTGGTGGGTCTGGACAGGGGTGATGTTGTGGTTGGTCTGGACAGAGGTGATGTTGTGGTGGGTCTGGACAGAGGTAATGTTGTGGTGGGTCTGGACAGAGGTAATGTTGTGGTGGGTCTGGGCAGAGGTGTTGTGGTGGGTCTGGACAGAGGTAATGTTGTGGTGGGTCTGGACAGAGGTAATGTTGTGGTGGGTCTGGACAGAGGTGATGTTGTGGTGGGTCTGGACAGAGGTGATGTTGTAGTGGGTCTGGACAGAGGTGATGTTGTGGTGGGTCTGGACAGAGGTGATGTTGTGGTGGGTCTGGGCAGAGGTGTTGTGGTGGGTCTGGACAGAGGTGATGTTGTGGTGGGTCTGGACAGGGGTGATGTTGTGGTGGGTCTGGACAGAGGTGATGTTGTGGTGGGTCTGGACAGAGGTGATGTTGTGGTGGGTCTGGACAGAGGTGATGTTGTGGTGGGTCTGGACAGGGGTGATGTTGTGGTGGGTCTGGACAGGGGTGATGTTGTGGTGGGTCTGGGCAGGGGTGATGTTGTGGTGGGTCTGGGCAGGGGTGATGTTGTGAGGGGTCTGGGCAGAGGTGATGTTGTGGTGGGTCTGGACAGGGGTGATGTTGTGGTGGGTCTGGGCAGGGGTGATGTTGTGGTGGGTCTGGGCAGGGGTGATGTTGTGGTGGGTCTGGACAGAGGTAATGTTGTGATGGGTCTGGGCAGAGGTGATGTTGTGGTGGGTCTGGACAGGGGTGATGTTGTGGTGGGTCTGGGCAGGGGTGATGTTGTGGTGGGTCTGGACAGAGGTGATGTTGTGGTGGGTCTGGGCAGAGGTGAAGTTGTGGTGGGTCTGGACAGGGGTGATGTGGTGGGTCTGAGCAGGGGTGATGTTGTGGTGGTCTGGGTAAAGGTTATGTGATGGGTCTGGGCAGGGGTGATGTTGTGATGGGTCAGGGCAGAGGTGATGTGGTTGGTCTGGGCAGGGGTGATGTTGTGGTGGGTCTGGACAGTGGTGATGTGGTTGGTCTGGGCAGGGGTGATGTTGTGGTGGGTCTGGTTAAAGGTTATGTGATGGTCTGAGCAGGGGTGATGTTGTGATGGGTCTGAGCAGGGGTGATTTCGTGGTGGGTCTGGGCAGGGGTGATGTTGTGATGGGTCTGGGCAGAGGAGATGTTGTGGTGGGTCTGGACAGGGGTGATGTTGTGGTGGGTCTGGGCAGGGGTGATGTGTGGTGGGTCTGGGCGGGGGTGATGTTGTGGTGGGTCTGGGTAAAGGTTATGTGATGGGTCTGAGCAGGGGTGATGTTGTGATGGGTCTGGACAGGGGTGATGTTGTGATGGGTCTGGACAGGGGTGATGTTGTGAGGGGTCTGGGCAGAGGTGATGTTGTGGTGGGTCTGGACAGGGGTGATGTTGTGGTGGGTCTGGGCAGAGGTGATGCTGTGATGGGTCTGGACAGGGGTGATGTTGTGATGGGTCTGGACAGGGGTGATGTTGTGATGGGTCTGGGCAGAGGTGATGTTGTGGTGGGTCTGGTTTAAGGTTATGTGATGGTCTGAGCAGGGGTGATGTTGTGATGGGTCTGAGCAGGGGTGATTTCGTGGTGGGTCTGGGCAGGGGTGATGTTGTGATGGGTCTGGGCAGGGATGATGTTGTTGTGGGTCTGGTGTAAGGTTATGTGATGGTCTGAGCAGGGGTGATGTTGTGATGGGTCTGAGCAGGGGTGATTTCGTGGTGGGTCTGGGCAGGGGTGATGTTGTGATGGGTCTGGGCTGAGGGGATGTTGTGGTGGGTCTGGACAGGGGTGATGTTGTGGTGGGTCTGGGTAAAGGTTATGTGATTGGTCTGAGCAGGGGTGATGTTGTGATGGGTCTGGGCAGGGGTGATGTTGTGGTGGGTCTGGGTAAAGGTTATGTGATGGTCTGGTCAGGGGTGATGTTGTGATGGGTCTGGGTAGGGGTGATGTTGTGGTGGGTCTGGGTAAAGGTTATGTGATGGTCTGGTCAGGGGTGATGTTGTGGTGGGTCTGGGCAGGGGTGATGTTGTGGTGGGTCTGGACAGGGGTCATGTTGTGGTGGGTCTGGGCAGGGGTGATGTTGTGGTAGGTCTGGGTAAAGGTTATGTGATGGGTCTGAGCAGGGGTGATGTTGTGGTCTGGGCAGGGTGATGTTGGGGATGTTGGTGAGTCTGTATGTTGTTGTTTATACATGTATGTTTTGTTTAAAAATAAATAAATATGAACCTCTTACATGTCCATGGCTGTGTATGCGTCCCAAATGGCACCCTATTCCTTACTTAGTGCCCTACTTCACCTATTCAGCTCTATTCCAAATTAGAGCACTACAGTAGGGTGCCATATGGGACGTTCACCCAGCCTGTAGCTGTTGTCAGGTAATAGGAACCCTGCTCAGATGGAAGAGACACACCAGCCTGTAGCTGTTGTCAGGTAATCGGAACCCTGCTCAGATGGAAGAGACACACCAGCCTGTAGCTGTTGTCAGGTAATAGGAACCCTGCTCAGATGGAAGAGACACACCAGCCTGTAGCTGTTGTCAGGTAATAGGTGTGTGTTTGTGTGTGTGTGTGTGTGTGTGCGTGTGCGTGTGTGCGCGTGTGTGTGTGTGTGTGTGTGTGTGTGTGTGTGTGTGTGTGTGTGTGTGTGTGTGTGTGTGTGTGTGTGTGTGTGTGTGTGTGTGTGTGTGATCCCTTTCCCCAGCCCAGGTTCCACTGCAGAGAGAAAGTGCTAGATGAGCTCTGTATTGAACATATACACCCACACACATTAGCCCACTCGATGGCTGTCATCTGGGGGTGAGAACTCAATCATGTGTTCTCCTTAATAACAACCCTCTACTCCCATTCTAAAAGCAACCCATCAGTCTAGGCTCAGGGGACCATATTGACACACCTTCATGTACAGTGCATTCAGAAAGTATTCAGACCCCTTGACTTTTTCCATATTTTGAATAAATCATTTTTTTCACTCATCGACATACACTCAATATCCCATAATGACAAAACAAAAACATTCAGGCCAAAAAGTTCCATTTCGGTTTAATCAGACCAGAGAATCTTGTTTCTCATGGTCTGAGAGTCTTTAGGGGCCTTTAGCAAACTCCAAGTGGGATGTCATGTGCCTTTTAACGAGGAGTGGCTTCCATCTGGCCACTCTACTATAAAGGCCTGGTTGGTGGAGTGCTGCAGAAATGTCCAAAAACCTGTTTTTGCTTTGTCATTATGGGGTATTGTGTGTAGATTGATTATGATTTTTTTTTAAATCCATTTTAGAATAAGGCTGTAACATAACAAAATGTGGGAAAAGGGAAGGGGTCTGAATATTTTCCAAATGCACTGTACACACTGCATTGACTGTCTCAAGGTATATTTCTTACCAACAACACCTCACCATCCATCCATTCATTACCACCATTCATCCCAACATCCCTCCCTCCATCTATTCATTACCACCAGCCATCCCTCCCTCAGTCCTTCCATCTCCTCCCTCCATCTATTCATTACCACCAGCCATCCCTCCCTCAGTCCTTCCATCTTCTCCATCCATCTATTCATTACCACCAGCCATCCCTCCCTCAGTCCTTCCATCTTCTCCATCCATCTATTCATTACCACCAGCCATCCCTCCCTCAGTCCTTCCATCTCCTCCCTCCATCTATTCATTACCACCAGCCATCCCTCCCTCAGTCCTTCCATCTTCTCCATCCATCTATTCATTACCACCAGCCATCCCTCCCTCAGTCCTTCCATCTCCTCCCTCCATCTATTCATTACCACCAGCCATCCCTCCCTCAGTCCTTCCATCTCCTCCATCCATCTATTCATTACCACCAGCCATCCCTCCCTCAGTCCTTCCATCTCCTCCATCCATCCATTCATTACCACCAGCCATCCCTCCCTCAGTCCTTCCATCTCCTCCATCCATCCATTCATTACCACCAGCCATCCCTCCGTCCCCTCCATCCATCCATCCCTCCTTCCATCTCCTCCATCCCTCCCTCTCTCCATCTCCACCATCCATCTCCTCCATCCCTCCATCCATTCATTCATCAATCCATCCCTCCATCCCTCCACCCATCCATCCTTCCTTCCATCTCCTCCATCCATCCATCCATTCATTACCACCAGGCATCCCTCCGTCCCCTCCACCATCCATCTCCTCCATCCATCCATCCATTCATTCATCAATCCATCCATCCCTCTATCTCCCCCACCCATCCATCCATCCCTCCCTCCCTCCCTCCATGAATCTATTCATTACCACCAGCAATCACTCCATACATCCACCCCTCCATCCATCCATCATTTCATATTCACCAGCCATCCCTCCCTCCATCTCTAAAATCCATCACCTCCATCTCCTCCATCCCTCCTCCATCCCTCCCTCCCTCCATCTCCTCCTTCTCCTCCTTCCATCCATCCCTTGTTCTCTCCCTCTATCCCTCCATGTTCTCCATCCATCATCCCCTCATTTCATTTTGTGCTGCTTGTCCAGAATAATTTAACGCTCCTCTTGTATCCTCTATCCCTCCTTTTCTATCTCTCTCTGTCTTTCCCTACCCCATCTTTCCTTATTTCCATCTACCTCCCCCTCCACCCGCTTGCCTTTCCCTCCGTCTTAGTTCAGAACGACACTTTTCTAATATCACCATGAAACATGGATCAATAACCCCACGGCAGGCTGAAACATAGATCAATAACCCCACGCCAGGCTGAAACATGGATCAATAACCCCAAGCCAGGCTGAAACATAGATCAATAACCCCACGCCAGGCTGAAACATGGATCAATAACCCCACGCCAGGCTGAAACATAGATCAATAACCCCACGCCAGGCTGAAACATAGATCAATAACCCCACGGCAGGCTGAAACATAGATCAATAACCCCACGCCAGGCTGAAACATGGATCAATAACCCCACGGCAGGCTGAAACATAGATCAATAACCCCACGCCAGGCTGAAACATGGATCAATAACCCCACGCCAGGCTGAAACATAGATCAATAACCCCACGCCAGGCTGAAACATGGATCAATAACCCCACGCCAGGCTGAATTATAGATCAATAACCCCACGCCAGGCTGAAACATGGATCAATAACCCCACGGCAGGCTGAAACATAGATCAATAACCCCACGCCAGGCTGAAACATGGATCAATAACCCCACGCCAGGCTGAAACATAGAACAATAACTCCACGCCAGGCTGAAACATGGATCAATAACCCCACGCCAGGCTGAAACATAGATCAATAACCCCACGCCAGGCTGAAACATAGATCAATAACCCCACGGCAGGCTGAAACATAGATCAATAACCCCACGCCAGGCTGAAACATGGATCAATAACCCCACGGCAGGCTGAAACATAGATCAATAACCCCACGCCAGGCTGAAACATGGATCAATAACCCCACGCCAGGCTGAAACATAGAACAATAACTCCACGCCAGGCTGAAACATGGATCAATAACCCCACGCCAGGCTGAAACATAGATCAATAACCCCACGCCAGGCTGAAACATAGATCAATAACCCCACGCCAGGCTGAAACATAGATCACTAACCCCACGCCAGGCTGAAACATAGATCAATAACCCCACGCCAGGCTGAAACATAGATCAATAACCCCACGCCAGGCTGAAACATAGATCAATAACCCCACGCCAGGCTGAAACATAGATCAATAACCCCACGCCAGGTTGAAACATAGATCAATAACCCCACGCCAGGCTGAAACATGGATCAATAACCCCACGCCAGGCTGAAACATGGATCAATAACCCCACGCCAGGCTGAAACATAGATCAATAACCCCACGCCAGGCTGAAACATGGATCAATAACCCCACGCCAGTCTGAAACATGGATCAATAACCCCACGCCAGGCTGAAACATAGATCAACAACCCCACGCCAGACTGAAACATAGATCAATAACCCCACGCCAGACTGAAACATAGATCAATAACCCCACGCCAGACAGAAACATAGATCAATAACCCCACGCCAGGCTTAAACATAGATCAATAACCCCACACCGTCTTTTGGATGCTGTTTGCCTCCCAATTGGCTCTCTATTCCCTATATAGTATACTGTATATATTCTGTATACTTCTGGCCCTTCTTTGGACACTGTGTTAACAACCCTCCAGACGAGCTTCAATGCCATACAACTCTCCTTCTGTGGCCTCCAACTGCTCCTAAATACAAGTAAAACTAAATGCATGCTCTTCAACCGATCGCTGCCTGCACCTGCCTGCCTGTCCAGCATCACTACTCTGGACGGTTCTGACTTAGAATATGTGGACAACTACAAATACCTAGGTGTCTGGCTAGACTGTAAACTCTCCTTCCAGACTCACATCAAACATCTCCAATCCAAAGTTAAATCTAGAATTGGCTTCCTATTTCGCAACAAAGCATCCTTCACTCATGCTGCCAAACATACCCTCGTAAAACTGACCATCCTACCGATCCTCGACTTCGGCGATGTCATTTACAAAATAGCCTCCAATACCCTACTCAACAAACTGGATGCAGCCTATCACAATGCCATCCGTTTTGTCACCAAAGCCCCATATACTACCCACCACTGCGACCTGTACGCTCTCGTTGGCTGGCCTTCGCTTCATAATCGTCGCCAAACCCACTGGCTCCAGGTCATCTACAAGACCCTGCTAGGTAAAGTCCCGCCTTATCTCCGCTCACTGGTCACCATAGCAGCACCCACCTGTAGCACGCGCTCCAGCAGGTATATCTCTCTGGTCACCCCCAAAGCCAATTCCTCCTTTGGCCGTCTCTCCTTCCAGTTCTCTGCTGCCAATGACTGGAACGAACTACAAAAATCTCTGAAACTGGAAACACTTATCTCCCTCACTAGCTTTAAGCACCAGCTGTCAGAGCAGCTCACAGATCACTGCACCTGTACATAGCCCATCTATAATTTAGCCCAAACAACTACCGCTTCCCCTACTTGCTCCTTTGCACCCCATTATTTATATTTCTACTTTTCACTTTCTTCTACTACAAATCTACCATTCCATTGTTTTACTTGCTATATTGTATTTACTTTGCCACCATGGCCTTTTTTGCCTTTACCTCCGTTATCTCACCTCATTTGCTCACATTGTATATAGACTTATTTTTCTACTGTATTATTGACTGTATGTTTGTTTTACTTCATGTGTAACTCTGTGTTGTTGTATGTGTCGAACTGCTTTGCTTTATCTTGGCCAGGTCGCAGTTGTAAATGAGAACTTGTTCTCAACTTGCCTACCTGGTTAAATAAAGGTGAAATAAAAAAATTTAAAAAATAGTGCACAACTTTTAACCAGGGCCCATGGGGCTAGTGCACTATGTAGGAAATAGGGAGCCATTTGGGCGGTATGACGTGACGTGTACCGCAGCCAATAGAAATGTCAACTGGTTCAGCCCAGGCATGTTGAGATAACTCTCTCTAAAAAGGTTGTTGACGCCATCAACATGTATGAACAAGGCAACTGTAAACATGTCGTCCCCCACAAATGATGCAGCCCCCCCCAACCTGTGCTAATTAGTGACAGTTATTAAAAAATTATACTATGTGGTTTAATGAGAGATCAAGTCCTCCCTTCCTTCTTCGCCTTCTGAAACGATCAGATGAAAAACATTATCCTTGCAAGGGGAGGGTGCTGGAGTACTGAAAACAGGGGTGCTAATCATTTTTACCCATATCTTAAAAATAACATGTTTTACTTGTTGAACAAAATCTCTTGCTTAGCAATTGTTTTAGTATAAACTAACATCATTTTCCCTTATTTTTTTAGCTTCTCTTTATCAAGAGTACCAATCATTTTGGACCTTACTATATGCTTTCCAGTACTCACCCAGTGTCCAGGCAGGCCAGCTGGAGGGACTGACTCTACAGGCCTGTCCAATGGTAGAGCTGGAGGAACTGACTCTACAGGCCTGTCCAATGGTAGAGCTGGAGGAACTGACTCTACAGGCCTGTCCAATGGTAGAGCTGGGGGAACTGGCTCTACAGGCCTGTCCAATGGTAGAGCTGGAGGAACTGGCTCTACAGGCCTGTCCAATGGTAGAGCTGGAGGAACTGACTCTACAGGCCTGTCCAATGGTAGAGCTGGAGGAACTGACTCTACAGGCCTGTCCAATGGTAGAGCTGGAGGAACTGGCTCTACAGGCCTGTCCAATGGTAGAGCTGGAGGAACTGACTCTACATGCCTGTCCAATGGTAGAGCTTGGGGAACTGGCTCTACAGGCCTGTCCAATGGTAGAGCTGGAGGAACTGACTCTACATGCCTGTCCAATGGTAGAGCTGGAGGAACTGGCTCTACAGGCCTGTCCAATGGTAGAGCTGGAGGAACTGACTCTACATGCCTGTCCAATGGTAGAGCTGGAGGAACTGGCTCTACAGGCCTGTCCAATGGTAGAGCTGGGGGAACTGACTCTACATGCCTGTCCAATGGTAGAGCTGGAGGAACTGTCTACAGGCCTGTCCAATGGTAGAGCTGGGGTAACTGACTCTATATGCCTGTCCAATGGTAGAGCTGGGGGAACTGACTCTAAATGCCTGTCCAATGGTAGAGCTGGAGGAACTGGCTCTCCAAGGCTGTAGTATAGTGGCTCGCTTCTCTTTCTTCCTATGGATCTGTCTGTGTCTGTCCCTCTCCTCTCTCCTGGGTTTGAGCCTATAAAAACACACACACACAATTTGGCGATGAACACAGGGCATTCAAGGAGAAGTCTCTCATACATGACACAGTGTCCCTGATGATGATGAAGCCAAACATTGAGTTTATCCGTTGTTTATCATTCCCAAATCAGTTTCTGCCCACAGCCACCCCAGGGGATTATAAGACACAGCTCAGTGTTAGGTTTAGTCTTTCTCTCTCCCTTCAAATGAAGATTTGTGGGATTTGGGACTTGTTCTGAATAGAGTGGAAATAAAATAATCCAGAGTGTTGTAATCCGCTACCACAGACTCCAGCCTTGACTCTAGCCCCACCCCCGGCCCCAGCCTTCAGCCCCATCTCTAGCTCAATCCATGGTCTAAGCCCTAGCCTCCAGCCCCATCTCTAGTCCCCAGCCCCAGCCTCCAGCCCCATCTCTAGTCCCCAGCCCCAGCCTCCATCCTCATCTCTAGTGCCCAGCCCCAGCCTTCAGCCCCATCTCTAGCCCCAGTGCCAGCCTCCAGTCCCATATCTAGCCCTGGCCCCAGCCTCCAGTCCCATCCCCAGCCACGGCCTCACCCCTTCTCTAGCCCCATCCCCGGCTATCAGCCTCCAGTCTCCAGTCCCATCGCTAGCCCCAATCCTGGCCCCAGCGTCCAACCCCAACTCTATCCCCAGCCATGGATCTCAGCCTCCAGCCCCATCTCTAGTCTCCAGCCCCAGCCTCCTGCCCCATCTCTATCCCCCAGCCTCCAGTCCCAACTCTAGCCCCAGCCTCAGCCCTATATCTTTCCCCAGCCCCGGTTTCAGCTTCCACCCCCTTCTCTAGCCCTAAGCACGGCCCCAGCCTCCAGTCCCAGCTCTAGGCCACAGCCACCGCCTCAGTCCTATCTCTAGCCCCAGCCTCAGCCTAAGCCCGTCTTGGTTCTAGCCCCAGCCACGGCTACAGCCTCCAGTCCCACCCCTCCCAAGCACCAGCCTCCAGCCCCATCTCTAGCCTCAGCCAGGGCCCCAGCCTCCAGCCCCATCTCTAGCCTCAGCCAGGGCCCCAGCCTCCAGCCCCATCTCTAGCCTCAGCCAGGGCCCCAGCCTTCAGTCCCATCTCTAGCCTCAGCCAGGGCCCCAGCCTTCAGACCCATCTCTAGCCCCAGCCACGGCCTCAGCCTCCAGACAAATTTCTAGTCCTAGTGTCGCTGCCTTGCTCTCACAAATTTCTTGTCAACAAACTATAGTTTTGGCAAGTTGGTTAGGACATCGACTTTGTGCATGACATAAGTCATTTTTCCAACAATTGTTTACAGACAGATTATTTCACTTATAAATCACTGTATCACAAATCCAGTGGGTCAGAAGTTTAAATACACTAACTGTGCCTTTAAACAGCTTGGAAAATTCCCGAAAATGATGTCATGGCTTTAGAAGTTTCTGATAGGCTAATTGGCATCATTTGAGTCAATTGGAGGTGTACCTGTGGATGTATTTCAAGGCCAACCTTCAAACTCAGTGCCTCTTTGCTTGACATCATGGGAAAATCAAAATAAATCAGGACCTTAGGAAAAAAATGATAGACCTCCACAAGTCTGGTTCATCCTTGGGAGCAATTTCCAAATGCCTGAAGGTACCACGTTCATCTGTACAGACAATAGTACGCAAGTATAAACACCATGGGACCACGCAGCCTTCATGCCGCTCAGGAAGGAGACGCGTTCTGTGTCCTAGAGATTAACGTACTTTGGTGCGAAAAGTGCAAATCAATCCCAGAACAACAGCAAAGGACCTTGTGTAGATCTTGGAGGAAACAGGTACAAAAGTATCTATATCCACAGTAAAACAAGTCCTATATCGACATAAAGGCCGCTCAGCAAGGATGAAGCCACTGCTCCAAAACCGCCATAAAAAAGCCAGACTACAGTTTGCAACTGCACATGGGGACAAGGATCACACTTTTTGGAGAAAGGTCCTCTGGTCTGATGAAACAAAAATAGAACTGTTTGGCCATAATGACCATTGTTATGTTTGGAAGAAAAAGAGGGACTTTTGCAAGTTAAAGCTTGGTCGCAAATGGGTCTTCCAAATGGACAATGACCCCAAGCATACTTCCAAAGTTGTGGCAAAATGGCTTAAGGACAGCAAAGTCAAGGTATTGGAGTGGCCATCACAAAGCCCTGACCTCAATGCGTGTGCGAGCAAGGAGGCCTACAAACCTGACTCAGTTACACCAGCTCTGTCTGGAGGAATGGGCCAAAATTCACCCAACTTAGTGTGGGAAGCTTGTGGAAGGCTACCCAAAACGTTTGACCCAAGTTAAACAATTTAAAGGCAATGCTACCAAATACTATTTGAGTGTATGTAAACTTCTGACCTACTGGGAATGTGATGAAAGAAATAAAAGCTGAAATAAATCATTCTCTCTACTATTATTCTGACGTTTCACATTCTTAAAATAAAGTGGTGATCCTAACTGACCTAAGACAGGGCATTTTTACTAGGATTAAATGTCAGGAATTGTGAAAAACTGAGTTTAAGTGTGTTTGGCTAAGGTGTATGTAAACTTCCAACTTCAACTGTACCAATACATACACACAAACTATCTACAGCGCATTTGGAAAGCATTCAGACCCCTTGACTTTTTCCACATTTTGTTACGTTACGGCCTTATTCTTAAAATGATCAAATTAATGTTTTTCCTCATCAACAATACACACAATACCCCATAGTGACAAAGCAAAAACAGATATATTTTTTTGCAAATTAAAATAAATAAATATATCTGAAATACCTTATTTACATAAGTATTCAGACCCTTTGCTATGATACTCGAAATTGAGCTCAGGTGCATCCTGTTTCCATTGCTCATCCTTGAGATGTTTCTACAACTTAATTGGATTCCACCTGTGGTAAATGTAATTGATTGGACATTATTTGGAAAGGCAAACACCTGCCTATATAATGTTCCACTGTTGACAGTGGCCTCAATCATTCTTAAATGGAAGAAGTTTGGAACCACCAAGACTCTTCCTAAAGCTGGCTGCCCGGCCAAACTGAGCAATCGGGGGAGAAGGGCTTTGGTCAGGGAGGTGTCCAAGAACCCAATGGTCACTCTGACAGAGCTCCAGAGTTTCTCTGTGGACATGGGAAAACCTTCCAGTAGGACAACCACCTCTGCAGCACTCCACCAATCAGGCCTTTACGGTAGAGCGGCCAGACAGAAGCCACGCCTCAGTAAAAGGCACATGACAGCCCGCTTGGAGTTTGCCAAAAGGCACCTAAAGGACTCTCAGACCATGAGAAACAAGATTGTCTGGTCTGATGAAACCAAAATTGAACTCTTTGCCTGAATGCCAAGCGTCAATTCTGGAGGAAACCTGGCACCATCCCTACGGTGAAGCATGGTGGTGTCAGCATCATGTTGTGTGGATTTTTTTCAGCAGCAGGGACTGGGAGACTAGTCAGGATTGAGGGAAAGATGAATGGAGCAAAGTACAGAGAGATCATTGATGAAAACCTGCTCCAGAGCGATCAGGACCTCAGACTGGGGCGAAGGTTCACCTTCCAACAGGACAACGACCCTAAGCATACAGCCAAAACAACGCAGGAGTGGCTTCGGGACAAGTTTCTGAATGTCCTTGAGTTGCCCAGCCAGAGCCCGGACTTGATCCCGATCAAACCCTCTGAGTTCTATTAGATAGCTCTGAATCCACGATATGGCAGAGGTTGAAAAGCCATAACACATAAGATTTCTCAACAACAGGTCATGGTCAACAATATCAAAGACTGCACTGAAATCTAACAGTACAGCTCCCACAATCTTCTTTTTATACATTTCTTTCAACCAATCATCAGTCATTTGTGTCAGTGCAGTACATGTTGAGTGCCCTTCTCTATAAGCATGCTGAAAGTCTGTTGTTAATTTGTTTACAGAAATAAAACATTGTATTTGGTCAAACACAATTTTTTTATAACAATTTTGCTCAGAGCTGTCAGCAAGCTGATTGGTCAGCTGTTAGAACCAGCAAAGGCCGCTTTACCACTCTTGGGTAGCACAATGACTTTGGCTTCCCTCCAGGCCTGATGACAAAGACTTTCCTCTAGGCTCAAATTAAAGATATGACAGACAGGAGTGGCTATAGAGTCAGCTAGAGTAGATTTCCATCTAAGTTGTCAATGCCAGGAGGTTTGCCATTATTAATCAAAAGCAATATTTTTTCTACTTCTCCCGCTCTAACTTTACAAAATTCAAACTTGCAATGCTTTTTTTTCCTTATTTGTTTTTTTTTACGCATGAATACGATAGCTCACTGTTCGTTGTTGGCATTTTCTGCCTAAGTTAGCCCACTTTGCCAATGAAGTATTCATTAAAATAGTTGGCAACATCAAATGGTTTTGTGATGAATAAGCCATCTGAGTCAACGAAAGATAGAGTTGAATTCGTCTTTCTGCCTATAATTTCAAAATACTTGCAAGGCAGTGGCTCTGCTTACTTTTCCCCTCTGTTTTGTCATTTTCTCTATCCAACCTTCAAAGAAGACAGGAGGAAAGGATAACTAAAGTATTAAAACAGTGCTTCCTGGCAACTCAATGTGTGTGCTTTGTGAGGAGACTCCGCTGGATAATTCCGGCTTACAATCTCTTCGATTCCATTCAGTATTTCTGCTTGTTGGCTTATTTTTAGAAATATCCTGCGGCAACATTAACATAAATATGCATATCTAAATGTGCTCATTAAAATAATTCACATTTACATTTGAATCAAAGCAACATTTATCCTCGAAACAGAGCCTTTGTGGATGGGGGTAATGTACTGTAGTGTGTTGAAATGGAGAACTGCCACAGTGCACTCAGAAATATTATCAGTTGGTTACCAGTTACCGGGACGGTAGCTGAGAGACCTTGATGTAGGATGGCATGGGGTTGGTCTATAATACTGTAGGATGGCATGGGGTTGGTCTATAATACTGTAGGATGGCATGAGGTTGGTCTATAATACTGTAGGATGGCATGAGGTTGGTCTATAATACTGTAGGATGGCATGGGGTTGGTCTATACTACTGTAGGATGGCATGGGGTTGGTCTATAATACTGTAGGATGGCATGAGGTTGGTCTATAATAGTGTAGGATGGCATGAGGTTGGTCTATAATACTGTAGGATGGCATGGGGTTGGTCTATAATACCGTAGGATGGCATGGGGTTGGTCTATAATACCGTAGGATGGCATGGGGTTGGTCTATAATACTGTAGGATGGCATGAGGTTGGTCTATACTACTGTAGGATGGCATGGGGTTGGTCTATAATACCGTAGGATGGCATGGGGTTGGTCTATAATACCGTAGGATGGCATGGGGTTGGTCTATAATACTGTAGGATGGCATGAGGTTGTCTATACTACTGTAGGATGGCATGGGGTTGGTCTATACTACTGTAGGATGGCATGGGGTTGGTCTATACTACTGTAGGATGGCATGGGGTTGGTCTATAATACTGTAGGATGGCATGGGGTTGGTCTATAATACTGTAGGATGGCATGGGGTTGGTCTATACTACTGTAGGATGGCATGGGGTTGGTCTATAATACTGTAGGATGGCATGGAGTTGGTCTATCCTACTGTAGGATGGCATGGGGTTGGTCTATAATACCGTAGGATGGCATGGGGTTGGTCTATAATACCGTATGATGGCATGGGGTTGGTCTATAATACTGTAGGATGGCATGAGGTTGGTCTATGCTACTGTAGGATGGCATGGGGTTGGTCTATACTACTGTAGGATGGCATGGGGTTGGTCTATACTACTGTAGGATGGCATGGGGTTGGTCTATAATACTGTAGGATGGCATGGGGTTGGTCTATAATACTGTAGGATGGCATGGGGTTGGTCTATACTACTGTAGGATGGCATGGGGTTGGTCTATAATACTGTAGGATGGCATGGAGTTGGTCTATTATAATGTAGGATGGCATGGGGTTGGTCTATACTACTGTAGGATGGCATGGGGTTGGTCTATAATACTGTAGGATGGCATGAGGTTGGTCTATAATACTGTAGGATGGCATGAGGTTGGTCTATAATACTGTAGGATGGCATGGGGTTGGTCTATACTACTGTAGGATGGCATGGGGTTGGTCTATAATAGTGTAGGATGGCATGAGGTTGGTCTATAATAGTGTAGGATGGCATGAGGTTGGTCTATAATACTGTAGGATGGCATGGGGTTGGTCTATAATACCGTAGGATGGCATGGGGTTGGTCTATAATACCGTAGGATGGCATGGGGTTGGTCTATAATACTGTAGGATGGCATGAGGTTGGTCTATACTACTGTAGGATGGCATGGGGTTGGTCTATAATACCGTAGGATGGCATGGGGTTGGTCTATAATACCGTAGGATGGCATGGGGTTGGTCTATAATACTGTAGGATGGCATGAGGTTGGTCTATACTACTGTAGGATGGCATGGGGTTGGTCTATACTACTGTAGGATGGCATGGGGTTGGTCTATACTACTGTAGGATGGCATGGGGTTGGTCTATAATACTGTAGGATGGCATGGGGTTGGTCTATAATACTGTAGGATGGCATGGGGTTGGTCTATACTACTGTAGGATGGCATGGGGTTGGTCTACAATACTGTAGGATGGCATGGAATTGGTCTATACTACTGTAGGATGGCATGGGGTTGGTCTATAATACCGTAGGATGGCATGGGGTTGGTCTATAATACCGTAGGATGGCATGGGGTTGGTCTATAATACTGTAGGATGGCATGAGGTTGGTCTATACTACTGTAGGATGGCATGGGGTTGGTCTATACTACTGTAGGATGGCATGGGGTTGGTCTATACTACTGTAGGATGGCATGGGGTTGGTCTATAATACTGTAGGATGGCATGGGGTTGGTCTATAATACTGTAGGATGGCATGGGGTTGGTCTATAATACTGTAGGATGGCATGGAGTTGGTCTATTATAATGTAGGATGGCATGGGGTTGGTCTATACTACTGTAGGATGGCATGGGGTTGGTCTATAATACTGTAGGATGGCATGGAGTTGGTCTATTATAATGTAGGATGGCATGGGGTTGGTCTATACTACTGTAGGATGGCATGGGGTTGGTCTATTATAATGTAGGATGGCATGGGGCTGGTCTATACTACTGTAGGATGGCATGCGGTTGGTCTATTATAATGTAGGATGGCATGGGGTTGGTCTATACTACTGTAGGATGGCATGGGACACACATGCACAGAGTAGTTTTCCTATAAGAAAATATGACAAAACATTTCAAGAGAATATCTCTGAGGCCAATTCACCAGTGGAGAAAGAGGCAGGGAGAAAGAACGAATGAAAGAGAGAAAGGGATGAATAAACATTACAGAACATTTTTTGAGAGAGAAGGAGGGAGAGAGAGAGTAGGAGAGAGAGAGAGAGAGAAGAAAAGAGAAAAGGAGCGACAGAGCTCAAGGGATTGTAGTCCAGTATAGATTGGCTGTAGGCTGTCAGACACTGCAGTATAGACATAGTATTGGCATCTTCATTAGATACAATGACACATTTCAGTTAATATTCAAGCCAGTCAATGAACAAATTACCCAATCTCTCTTCTCCTCCTCTCCACACTCTCTCCCCTCGTCTCCTTCTGCCCCTTCCTCCTCTATCTTTTTCTCTCCACCACCGTTAGTGTGTTTGTCAGTGTCAAGGTATCTATCCGTCTGTAACAAGGTATCTATCCATCTGTAACAAGGTATCTATCCGTCTGTAACAAGGTATCTATCCATCTGTAACAAGGTATCTATCCGTCTGTAACAAGGTATCTATCCATCTGTAACAAGGTATCTATCCATCTGTAACAAGGTATCTATCCATCTGTAACAAGGTATCTATCCATCTGTAACAAGGTATCTATCCATCTGTAACAAGGTATCTATCCATCTGTAACAAGGTATCTATCCATCTGTAACAAGGTATCTCCTATCTGTAACAAGGTATCTATCCATCTGTAACAAGGTATCTATCCGTCTGTAACAAGGTATCTATCCGTCTGTAACAAGGTATCTATCCATCTGTAACAAGGTATCTATCCGTCTGTAACAAGGTATCTATCCGTCTGTAACAAGGTATCTATCCATCTGTAACAAGGTATCTATCCATCTGTAACAAGGTATCTCCCATCTGTAACAAGGTATCTATCCATCTGTAACAAGGTATCTATCCGTCTGTAACAAGGTATCTATCCATCTGTAACAAGGTATCTATCCGTCTGTAACAAGGTATCTATCCATCTGTAACAAGGTATCTATCCATCTGTAACAAGGTATCTATCCGTCTGTAACAAGGTATCTATCCATCTGTAACAAGGTATCTATCCATCTGTAACAAGGTATCTATCCATCTGTAACAAGGTATCTATCCATCTGTAACAAGGTATCTATCCATCTGTAACAAGGTATCTATCCATCTGTAACAAGGTATCTATCCATCTGTAACAAGGTATCTATCCATCTGTAACAAGGTATCTATCCATCTGTAACAAGGTATCTATCCGTCTGTAACAAGGTATCTATCCATCTGTAACAAGGTATCTATCCGTCTGTAACAAGGTATCTATCCATCTGTAACAAGGTATCTATCCGTCTGTAACAAGGTATCTATCCATCTGTAACAAGGTATCTGAAAAGGAAAAAGGGAAACAATGTGTTGGAGTCTGTGCCTCACCATGTCCTTCTTTCCCTCGCTTCATCCCTCATTTATTTTTGTCTTTCTCTCCTTCATCAGTGCATCATTATTTTTCCACCAACTTTGCAACGGCGATCTGTCCCTTCTCTCACTAGTATTAAACTCTCTCTCTCTCTCTATCTCTCTCTCTCTCTCTCTCTCTCTCTCTCTCTCTCTCTCTCTCTCTCTCCCTCTCTCTCTCTCTACTAACCGTCCCGTATCCCATTGGGAATAACCCTGGTCCGAGTCACCCAGGAAACAGTTCTGTAACCCATGCAAACGGAGCAGGAGTTGAGAAGACAAGGTTAAAGGTAGACACATAAACGCTCCAGTTCTTTCCATGTTTTCCTTCCATTAGGATTTTCCCCATTGGAATGCTACAACATGTTGGTCTACTGGTCCATTCTATGTTACTGTTCAGTTCTCCTTTATACATATTCCATAGTGTGTCGTCTTGGTTTGGTGACTGACATTTCTGAAGTCCTCTTTTCCTTGAGTAAATATCTGTCATTGCACATGTTGGTCTTCCTTGCAGGCCTTATGCCTCAGGATCCAACTCACATTCACTGAACTGGTTAATCATGTCTTTACATGAAGTTTATTGAGCACGTCAACCCATATTATCTTCTCCAGGAATAATCTAATTTTCCCCTGAGCTACCGGCCTCCCTTCCTCTATCTATCCATCTATCCCTTCCTCTATCTATCCCTCCATCCGTCTGTTTCTCTGCTTGAAGTTCAGATGAGCTGGGTGTCACTAGTAGTTAGTGTCTATGACGGGTTGGCATCTCATTTAGGAGGTAGTGGAGCAGAGGGTGTGTGTGTGTGGTTGTGTGTGTGTGTGTACTGTGGTTCCTCCTTTAAAAGTTGCGTTATACTGCGGCACACTTTGCATGCTGCTGCAGCATTCTGTGGCACGTCATTTAATTCTCAGACATTTCTTCTGTTACTGCAAGTTATTGCTAGTTTAACCACCAGAGGGCATCTTCAAGAAGCATTTGATAATATTCCATATTGGCATTAACAGAGAATTTAAAACCTTTTTTGTAATAACATAGTACATGGGATTGATTTTAAGAAATTTGGATTAATTAATTTTATTAATATTATGGTTATGGTGTTTCCATTCTGAGAAAAATTGTCAGTTTGTAAATTCAGACCGTTTCGCTCTCGGAGCTCACACTGGACATTCGGGCCGAGGAGTAGGGTTGATTTGAGCACTCTGGCCTTACAACTGCAGTTATCCGACATTTACTGACACTGTCCATATTCAATGGGTGTTGAGCGCTTTTATTCTGCGCTCTGGTACACTCAGACGAGAGTGTTCTGAAATCTGTGTAGATAGTAGGCTGGACACATTACATTTTTAACTACGTTCCTTTCTGATAAAACTAGTTAATTGCATCCGCCATGGAGCCCAGTTTCATAATATGACCATATTTCCCAAATGCTTGCCATCGTTTTGAAGTAATCGTGAAAAAGCCCTGCCAACTCCCTTTAGTTCTATTGAGCACCGTGGCACCAACTCGCCTTCCAAACGTTCTATTCCCAGCTTATTGTTCAACGTCACAATGCCTGCTTCGCTATTGTTGGCAATGAGACCTGCTCACATTGTTTTATAGTTAAAATGTAAACAACAAAAATAATATTGGAACTCTGTGGCCTTCCCATTGTTTCTTATGGGGGAAATATAGGCATGTCTGTCTATTTCGACAAATATCTGGCAATGTGTATATTTAGATTTTTTTTCAAGTCGGGTGTAACCGGTGTGAAATGGCTAGCTAGATAGTGGGGTGCGTGCTAATAGCATTTCAATCGGTGACTTCACTCGCGCTGAGACCTTGAAGTGGCTTTTGTGGAGTGATGGATCACGATGCTTCGAGGGTGGCTGTTGTCTATGTGTGCAGAGGGTCCCTGGTTCGAGCCCAGGTAGGGGCGAGGAGAGGGACGGAAGCAAAACTGTTACATGGGCACCATTTTAATCAGGGCACCATTTTAATCTCTTTGTAATTATGTAAGTCTGGGCAGCGAGCTCGTTTGTCATCGATCGCTAGACCCGAAATAGTCATAAGTTTTTATTTTTTCCCAACTTTCTCATTACGCAGACATAAGCACAGTTAACACCATCGAGCTGCGGATGTTTACTTTCTACACAAGTTGTTTTTTCCAGTTTCGTCCGACAAACAGATTGTAGTGGTAAAATAAAAATAACATTTTTAAAATTAATTCTAAGCATCACTCAAGGCAAAACAGGCTCTGCAAACGTTCAATTCCATTAATTTGCTATGGGCTCATGCTAGTGTTCCAGTTTAGCAAACGTTCGTAAGCCGTTTTTCAGCCTTGGGTGAATTCTGACTCGTTCTATTGTCCAGCCTATAGATAGCCAGAGCGAATTTACGAAAAGCACCTGAATGTCCATTGAGAAAGCACAACGACTATACCATTTAGCTAAGCTAAGAATGAGGAGAATAATCAAGTCAATAAACGTTGGGTAGTTAGATAGCCTATAGTTAATATACTGGCAAGTTTGATGTATAAGTAGCCAACTAACGTTAGGTAGCTAGCTAACATACCGGTACATACTGCTGTAATGATATGCTATGTGGTTCGTAAGGACAGCGTAGCTAACATACCGGTACATACTGCTGTAATGATATGCTATGTGGTTCGTAAGGACAGCGTAGCTAACATACCGGTACATACTGCTGTAATGATATGCTATGTGGTTCGTAAAGACAGCGTAGCTAACATACCGGTACATACTGCTGTAATGATATGCTATGTGGTTCGTAAGGACAGCGTAGCTAACATACCGGTACATACTGCTGTAATGATATGCTATGTGGTTCGTAAGGACAGCGTAGCTAGCTAACATACCGGTACATACTGCTGTAATGATATGCTATGTGGTTCGTAAGGACAGCGTAGCTAACAAATTGTCAGCCAACATAACGTGTAAGGAAACGTATTTGAAAAGTCATTACTTTATTACATTGAGCAGCAAGCTACCCCTTGGTCGTTAGGGCAAACCTGGTCTGTGATAGGAGGGGGGTTTTCCACACCTAGCTCGGCTATTATACTATCCTTTAGTAAAGGTGGAATAGTCTATTGTTCAGCTATTAGCCCCCCTCCCCAACCTGCAACAAATTGTTGTTCCCATTTCATTCCTTTCCTATTCCACGTGTCATCATTCTGCTCCTTAGTGGCTCGCTTGTGGGTGTGCTGGCAGGATATGGCAGCATCTTCGGTTGTGCGTCAAGAATCCTGCCGTCACCTACGAAGATGGCATCTCAGGTAAGCAGCACTGGGCTGTATTGACGTATCCTAAAAATGACATCTGCTGCTTTAGATTGAACGGTCATATCTTAGTTATTATTTTCATATCTTTAAAAAAATAAGCTGTTTTTTTTACTTTCAGAGAGCAAGCTGATCAATGGGTCGAAAATATAGATATAGCCAGATGTTCACTGTCCGAGGAACAGGCCATGGAAGCTTTATTGCTGACGAAAGTGTCCATAACCAGAGGTAATTAAACTGTTCTGTGTTCTTTTTCTCCATCTCTGCCTGTCTTGTTGTACATGGAACCTGTCTCACATGCATTCATTTAAAAACCCTTAAGATGTCAGCTGCTAATTTTCAGATTTACACAACATAAACACAGCCATTTTCACTGGACTATCTGTTGCTGCCAAGTCATGATTTCCCTGCGGGTTAGCCTTGCAATAACCAAGTGGTGAGACACATAGCCCTCTATATTTAAATGTTTCAGGTACACTCGGATAGTTGACTGTGTCACATACAGTATCTTCTATTGACATTATCTTCTATTGTTTGTCCTCAAATGTCTGTTTTTCAGCATAAAGTACTCTGTAGCCACTTAGTGTGGACACTTAATGGTGGTCTGGAGCAATGAAGCCGTGACACTGGGCACCTCTAAGTCCCGCGGTGCAAGCTCACAATTTTTAAAGAAGGAACCACTGTACGTGCATTGTGCATGAGTGTGTGTGTGTGAGTGCAGTGTGTGTGTGCGTGTTTGTGTGTGTGTGCAGCATGCGTGCGTGTGTGTGTGTGTGTATTGTGCATGTGTGTGTGTATTGTGCTTGTGTGCGCGCGTGTGATTTGCCCTGGAGGACTGAGTCACCGCCATGATTCAATGGAGACACACATACACACCATCAGCTATAGGGGACAGGACCATGCCCCAGTTCATATGCTGAGTAACAGGACAGAAGGCCCAATGAAGACCGAAGAACAAAAGGTTAAAGGTCATGCCATATTATAATATTCCTCGTTCTGATATTTCCAATATTTTTCCACTTTTGGATTATGTGTGTATTGTTATTGTATTGCTAGATATTACTGACTGTTGGAGCTAGATGCGTAATATTACTGACTGTTGGAGTTGTAAACATAATATTACTGACTGTTGGAGTTGTAAACATAATATTACTGACTGTTGGAGTTGGAAACATAATATTACTGACTGTTGGAGTTGGAAACATAATATTACTGATGTTGGAAACATAATATTACTGACTGTTGGAAACATAATATTACTGACTGTTGGAAACATAATATTACTGACTGTTGGAAACATAATATTACTGACTGTTGGAGTTGTAAACATAATATTACTGACTGTTGGAGTGGTAAACATAATATTACTGACTGTTGGAATCATAATTATACTGACTGTTGGAAACATAATATTACTGACTGTTGGAGTTGTAAACATAATATTACTGACTGTTGGAGTCGTAAACATAATATTACTGACTGTTGGAATCATAATATTACTGACTGTGTCACGATCCTCTTCGTCAGAAGATATGTTGAAATCGCTGTCGGAAAAAGTGGACCAATATGCAGCGGATTACGTGCTCATCATAATTTATTATAATGTGAACACCACGAACAAAAACAAGAAAACAATGACCGACAGGAACAGTATAGCAGGCTACACACGTATAGCAGTGCTAAAACAACTACCCACCAACAACAAGACCAAACACACCCTAATATATAGGACTCCCAATCAAAGGCAACTAGAAAACACCTGCCTTTAATTGAGAGCCCATACCCCAATTAACTAACATAGAAACAGAACAGATAGAAAACCCATAGAAACACAAACATAGAAAAGAAACCCAAAACCCCGGAATACATAAACTAATAACCCTCTGCCACGTCCTGACCAAACTACAATAACAAATAATCCTCTATACTGGTCAGGGCGTGACAGATTGTTGGAGTTGGAAACATAATATTACTGACTGTTAGAAACATAATATTACTGACTGTTGGAAACATATTACTGACAGTTGGAAACATATTACTGACTGTTGGAAACATAATATTACTTACTGTTGGAAACATTATATTACTGACTGTTGGAAACATAATATTACTGACTGTTGGAGCTAGAAACATAATATTACTGACTGTTGGAATCATAATATTACTGACTGTTGGAGTTGGAAACATAATATTACTGATTGTTGGAATCATAATATTACTGACTGTTAGAAACATAATATTACTGACTGTTGGAAACATTTTACTGACTGTTGGAAACATAATATTACTGACTGTTAGAAACATAATATTACTGACTGTTGGAGTTAGAAACATAATATTACTGACTGTTGGAAACATAATATTACTGACTGTTGGAGCTAGTAACATAATATTACTGACTGTTGGAAACATAATATTACTGACTGTTGGAAACATAATATTACTGACTGTTGGAGCTAGAAACATAATATTACTGACTGGAGCTAGAAACATAATATTACTGACTGTTGGAGCTAGAAACATAATATTACTGACTGTTGGAAACATAATATTACTGACTGTTGGAGCTAGAAACATAATATTACTGACTGTTGGAAACATAATATTACTGACTGTTAGAAACATAATATTACTGACTGTTGGAAACATAATATTACTGACTGTTAGAAACATAATATTACTGACTGTTGGAAACATAATATTACTGACTGTTGGAAACATAATATTACTGACTGTTAGAAACATAATATTACTGACTGTTGGAAACATAATATTACTGACTGTTAGAAACATAATATAACTGACTGTTGGAAACATAATATTACTGACTGTTGGAAACTGTCACGTCCTGACCAGTTAAGGGTTATTTGTTGTTGGAGTTTGGTCAGGATGTGGCAGAGGGTATTTGTTTTATATGTTTTGGGGTGGTGGTGTAGGTAGTAGGTCGTTTTATTTATGTATTCCGGGGGTTTTGGGCACTGCTCTGTGTTTATGTATTTCTATGTTTAGTTAGTTAGTTGTGGGTATAGGTTCTAGGTTCGTTTTCTATGTATAGTTAATTGGGATGGGACTCCCAATTGAAGGCAGGTGTGTTGAGTTGCCTTTGATTGGGAGTCCTATATAATAGGGTGTGTTTGTCTTTGTGTTTGTGGGTAGTTGTTTTTGCACTGCGTTTTGTATAGCCTGCAAAACTGTTGCTGTCGTGAGTATCATTTATTGTTTTTCCCTGTGGATGCTTTACTTTTGTTTATTAAAAAACTATGAGTATCCACATACCCGCTGCAGTTTGGTCAATTCAACACGGCACCTTTTGTGACAGAATGTAACGGCGTTGGTAGTCGTGGTGTGAGGAATGAGGCGCAGGAAGCAACAAGCACAGGGAGTGTTGTTTTTTAATAACACTTTGAGAGAAAAACAAAGTTCCCAAACACGGTGGAATAAATATAAGGTACATCAATGCCAAGCCAACACGAACTAGACAGTCGGATACAACAATTAATCCCGCACGACAAGGAGTGGGCCAGCTAAACTAAATAGCCCCTCTAATGGCTAATTGACCACAGGTGTCTAAAATAAAAAAAAGGGAAAAGCAAAAGGGAATCGGTGGCAACTAATAGGCTGGTGACGATGACCGCCGAGCGCCACCCGAGCAGGAGAGGGCGCCACCGTCGGTGGGAATCGTGACAGTACCCCCCTCCTGACGCGCAGCTCCCGCAGCGCGCCGACACCGGCCTCGAGGTCGACCCGGAGGGCGAGGTGCAGGGCGATCCGGACGGAGGTGGTGGAAATCCCTCAACATGGATGGGTCCAGGACGTCCTCCGCCGGCACCCAGCACCTCTCCTCTGGGCCGTACCCCTCCCAGTCCACGAGGTACTGCAAGCCCCTCGCCCGGCGTCTCGAGTCCAGAATGGCCCGTATGCTGTACGCCGGGGACCCCCCGATGTCCAGAGGGGGAGGAGGGACCTCCGGCACCTCATCTTCGGGAAGGGGACCAGCTACCACCGGCCTGAGGAGAGACACATGAAACGAGGGGTTAATACGATAATAGGAAGGGAGTTGCAACCGATAACACACCTTGTTTATCCTCCTCAGGACTTTGAAGGGCCCCACACACTGCGGCCCCAGCTTCCGGCAGGGCACGCGGAGGGGCAGGTTCCGGGTCGAGAGCCAGACCCTGTCTCCCGGTGCGAACACGGGCGCCTCACTGCGGTGGCGATCAGCACTCCCCTCCGCCGCGCACTGGCCTCCTTTAGTGAGTCCTGGACGGCTCTCCAGGTCTCCTTGGAGTGCTGGACCCAGTCCTCCACCGCAGGAGCCTCGGTCTGGCTCCGGTGCCATGGTGCCAGGACCGGCTGGTAACCTAACACACACTGAAAGGGTGATATGTTAGTAGAGGAGTGGCGAAGTGAGTTCTGGGCTAGTTCAGCCCAGGGAATATACCTCGCCCACTCCCCTGGCCGGTCCTGGCAATACGACCTCAGGAACCTGCCCACCTCCTGGTTCACCCTCTCCGCCTGCCCATTGCTCTCGGGGTGATAACCGGAGGTCAAACTGACCGAGACCCCCAGCCGCTCCATAAACGCTCTCCAGACCCTGGATGTGAACTGGGAACCTCGATCAGAGACAATGTCCTCCGGCACCCCGTAGTGCCGGAAGACGTGGGTAAATAGGGCCTCCGCAGTCTGCAGGGCCGTAGGGAGACCGGACAATGGAAGGAGACGGCAGGACATAGAGAACCGATCCACAACTACCAGAATCGCCGTGTTCCCCTGAGAGGGGGGAAGATCTGTCAAGAAGTCGATGGACAGGTGCGACCATGGTCGTTGTGGAACGGGGAGGGGCTGTAACTTCCCTCTCGGTAGATGCCTAGGAGCCTTACTCTGGGCACACACCGAACAGGAAGAGACATAGGACCTCACGTCCTTAGCCAAGGTGTGCCACCAGTACTTCCCCCTTAGACTCCGCACTGTCCTCGCCTCACCAGGATGACCCGCAGTAGGTAGCATGTGCGCCCACCGAATCAAACGATCACGAACACCGAGCGGCACATACATGCGCCCCACGGGCACCTGCGCAGGCGCAGGTTCCAACACCAATGCCCGCTTGATGTCCGCATCCACCTCCCATACCACTGGTGCCACCAGCCTAGATGCTGGAATGATGGGAGTTGGATCGATGGGCCGGTCCTCCGTGTCATAGAGACGGGACAGCGCGTCGGCCTTAGTATTCAGGGAACCCGGTCTATAGGAGATGGTAAACCTAAACCGGGCGAAGAACATGGCCCACCTCGCCTGACGCGGATTCAGTCTCCTTGCTGCCCGGATGTACTCCAGGTTTCGGTGGTCGGTCCAGATGAGAAAGGGGTGTTTAGCCCCCTGAAGCCAGGCCGCCACACCCTCAGAGCTTTGACCACCGCTAGCAACTCCCTGTCCCCCACATCGTAGTTACGCTCCGCCGAACTGAGCTTCTTCGAAAAGAAAGCGCAGGGGCGGAGTTTCGATGGCGTACCCGAACGCTGTGATAGCACGGCACCCACCCCAGCCTCGGATGCGTCCACCTCCACTACGAACGCTAAAGACGGGTCCGGGTGCGCCAACACGGGTGCGTCGGTGAACAGCGTCTTCAACTTTTTGAAGGCTCCGTCCGCCTCCGTCGACCATCGCAAACGCACCGGTCCCCCCTTCAGCAGTGAGGTAATGGGAGCCGCTACCTGGCCAAAACCCCGGATAAACCTCCGGTAGTAATTGGCAAAGCCTAAGAACCGCTGCACCTCCTTCACCGTGGTTGGAGTCGGCCAATTACGCATGGCCTTAACGCGGTAACACTCCATCACCACCCCCGTGGTGGAAATGCGATAACCCAGAAAGGAGACGGCTTGTTTGGAAAACTCACACTTCTCAGCCTTAACGTATAGGTCATGCTCCAGCAGTCTACCAAGCACCTTGCGCACCAGGGACACATGCGCGGAGCGGGTGGCGGAATATATCAGAATGTCATCGATATAGACAATCATGCCCTGCCCGTGCAGGTCCCTGACAATTTCGTCAACAAAGGATTGAAAGACGGCTGGAGCATTTTTCAACCCATACGGCATGACGAGGTACTCATAATTGCCTGATGTGGTACTAAAGGCGGTTTTCCACTCGTCTCCCTTCTTGATACGCACCAGATTATACGCGCTCCTGAGATCCAGTTTTGTGAAGAACTGTGCTCTGTGAAATGATTCCACCGCCGTAGCGATGAGAGGTAGTGGGTAACTAAACCCCACCGTGATAGCGTTTAGACCTCGGTAATCAATGCACGGACGCAGACCTCCCTCCTTCTTCTTCACAAAAAAGAAACTCGAGGAAGCGGGTGAGATGGAGGGCCGACTGTACCCCTGTCCCAGGGATTCCGTGACATATGTCTCCATAGCCGCCGTCTCCTCCTGTGACAAGGGGTACTTGTGACACCTGGGAAGCGCAGCGTTAACCTGGAGATCTATCGCACAATCCCCCTGTCGATGGGGTGGTAATTTAGTCGCCCTCTTTTTACAAAAAGCGATCGCCAAATCGGCGTATTCAGGGGGAATGCGCACGGTGGACACCTGGTCTGGACTTTCCACCGACGTGGCACCTATGGAAACTCCTAGACACCTCCCTGAACACTCCTCTGACCACCCCTGGAGAACCCCCTGTTTCCACGAAATACGGGGATTGTGACCAGCTAGCCAGGGGAGCCCCAGCACCACCGGAAACGCAGGCGAATCAATAAGGAAAAAACGAATGCGTTCCATATGATTCCCCTGCGTTACCATGTCCAGTGGCACCGTAGACTCCCTGACCAGCCCTGACCCTAATGGTCGGCTATCTAGGGAGTGCACGGGGAAGTGGGAATCTAACGGCACCCGCGGAATGCCCAGCTTAATGGCAAGTCCACGGTCCATAAAATTCCCAGCTGCGCCTGAATCGACTAGCGCCCTATGCTGGGAAGAGGGAAAAAATTTAGTAAACAAAACAGGTAAAAATATGTGACCAACAGGGGGTTCTGGGTGAGTCTGGTGCTGACTCACCTGAGGTGACCAAGAAGTGTTCTGCCTGCCATCTCGACTCCCAGACTGGCTCCTCCAGCACCGGTCGGCCGTGTGTCCTCTCCGACCACAGCTGGTGCAGGAGGAGCCACCTCCCCCGGTGCCCCTTGGCACGGCCCCCCCCCCACCTCCATAGGGGTAGGGGCGGGGGTGCATGGGGGTGGAACGGGCAGGACCCTCTCCGAACTCCCGCGGGCAGCCAGCAAATTGTCCAGACGTATGGACATATCTATCAGCTCGTCCAGGGACAGAGCTGTGTCCCGACAGGCCAGCTCCCTGCGGACGTCCGCCCGGAGACTGCAGCGGTAGTGGTCTATGAGGGCCCTGTCGTTCCACCCCGCCCCAGCAGCCAAGGTCCTGAACTCCAGCGCGAAGTCCTGAGCACTCCTCGTCTCCTGCCTGAGGTGGAACAGCCGTTCACCCGCCGCTCTTCCTTCCGGAGGGTGATCGAACACGGCCCGAAAGCGGCGGGTGAACTCTGGGTAGTGGTCCCTCGCCGAGTCTGGACCGTTCCAGACCGCATTAGCCCACTCCAGAGCTCGGCCCGTCAGGCAGGAAACGAGGGCACTCACGCTCTCCTCCCCCGTGGGAGCAGGTCTAACGGTGGCCAGGTACAGCTCAAGCTGGAGCAAAAATCCCTGGCACCCAGCCGCCGCACCATCGTACTCCCTCGGGAGCGCCAAACGAAGCGCGCCAGAGCCAGACGTCATGGGAGGCGAAGATGGCTGTATCGGGGGAGGTGGAGGTGGAGAGAGGATACCACTTCTCTCCCATCGGTCCATCCTCTCCATCATCTGGTCCATTGCCGATCCGATGCGATGTAGGACTGTCGTGTGGTGGAGCACGCGTTCCTCCATCGAGGGCAGAGGAGTGCCCGCTGCTTCCGCTGACTGTTGGAAACATAATATCACTGACTGTTGGAAACATAAGATTACTGACTGTTGGAAACATAATATTACTGACTGTTGGAATCATAATATTACTGACTGTTGGAGTTAGAATCATAATATTACTGACTGTTTCAGATGAAGAACCACATATGTTACATTTAACTACTTTTAATATAAACCTCATACACCATTATTTGATATCCTGTCTATAAAATGAAGTGGTCATGCAAACTCTTTACGCACCCATTAGCCGGTATTTCACATTTAAAATAGACTCACCCAGTGCTTAATTTGTAAATCGGGAGGTGCCGGAACTCATGAGAAAATAAATCACCTTTATAATAAAGCATTGCGGGCATATCATCACATTTTCGTAGTGCCATAGAGCAGTAGAGTTGAGGCACTTATAGAGGTTGCACACATGGGGAACATTTTTAGCAGCCTAGGGTCCGGGAGAAATGTGGCCTTTTATAAACGCATTTCATGCAATTCCACTTCATTTTACATGACTGGAGACTTTGACAGAATCTTTTTTAAAACCACACAAATTATCGAAATGGCAGGATACTTTGACACTGACAAACTGAGAATCTAAGTTCAATAAAAACGACCTTGTCTTGAATCCATCAATAGTCTATCCCTAGCGGTGTGGAGACACATGTTGTAGGCTACAATACGAGGAGGAAATTATAGTCATAAACATGCTTTCCAGTTTCACTGACACACCCAATGATGAGCTTCTCAGTCACTGGTGATATTTTGGTAGCCTACAGCATAGAGTATTTTCTTTTCAGAAGGAACCATTTGCTTTCCAACCTGTGTTTTCCCTCGATTGTATTTGAAATATTGCTTACCCAGAAAAACCTATATGTCCGAAGCAAAAAATGGAGCGGCCAGTGTTTTGTCTGAGCGCAGCGGGCGAAACCCGTCAAATATTATAAAAAATAGAAGAATAAACATTAATTAATGGAAGACTTGAGGGATGCAGGGAAACCTTACATCGTTCTCAAGGGAGAACAAAAACAAGGGAAAAGAGCATGGGAAGAGGTACGTGGAAGAACCATCTATGTAAAAGGTTCTGTTGGCTAACGTTAGCTAGCTAGCATGGCATTGTTTGCTTTAGCCTAATAATTATCCTGATAGATGTCAAAACATTAGACATAAAACTGTCATCATGTTAAATTGGTAAATGGCATGGTTTTTGTTTGGATTTTATGGTAACTTCTGCACAGATACCTGTGTGCCAAACTTCTAGAGGAGCGCAAGCTGCAGCTCGTCATATGACGACAAGCCTGGATTCTTTCTGGATTGGAACAGGTAAGGGTTGAATTGTTTTAATTTTTATGAACTGTTAGACTACATAAAGCGTAACATTATCACACATAACAGCATTGACAATGTTAGCTACAAGCGTTGCATCTGGTGGTCTGACTGTTTCAATTTTTAACTGTGGTAGTTAAACAATGATGTCTGAAATGTATCAGTGCCGGCATGCTTTGTAGTTAGAATACATTGTTTCACATTGTAATCATTGCTCCTGTTATGGGTTTAGCCTATGATCATATAGTCTGAAATGCTGTATGTCTGAAATTAATAGTCTAAGCATGCTTTGTCAGTGGTGTAAAGCACTTAAGTAAAAATACTATTTTTTATTTAATTTCTTTTTTATTTAACGAGGTAGGCAAGTTGAGAACATGTTCTCATTTACAACTGCGACCTGGCCAAGATAAAGCAAAGCAGTGCGACACAAACAACAACACAGAGTTACACATGGAATAAACAAACATACGGTCAATAATACAATAGAGAAAGTCTATATACAGTGTGTGCAAATGAGGTAGGATAAGGGAGGTAAGGCAATAAATAGTCCACAGTCCGGAACCTCCAGAGACGGTCCACAGTCCGGAACCTCCAGAGACGGCTTACAGTCCAGAACCTCCTGAGACGGCTTACAGTCCAGAACCTCCTGAGACGGCTTACAGTCCGGAACCTCCTGAGACGGCTTACAGTCCAGAACCTCCTGAGACGGCTTACAGTCCGGAACCACCTGAGACGGCTTACAGTCCGGAACCTCCTGAGACGGCTTACAGTCCAGAACCTCCTGAGACGGTCCACAGTCCGGAACCACCTGAGACGGCTTACAGTCCGGAACCTCCTGAGACGGTCCACAGTCCGGAACCTCCTGAGACGGTCCACAGTCCGGAACCTCCAGTGATGATCCATGGCCCAGAGCCTCCAGTGTTGACCCGTGGCCCGGAGCCTCCAGCGATGATCCATGGCCCGGAGCCTCCAGTGAAGAGCCAAGGTCCAGAGCCAAGGCCCAGAGCCTTCAGAGACGGTCTGCAGTCCAGAGCCTCCAGCGACGGTCTGCAGTCCAGAGTCTTCAGCAACGGTCTGCAGTCCAGAGCCTTCAGCGACGGTCGGCAGTCCAGAGCCTTCAGCGACGGTCGGTAGTCCAGAGCCTCCAGCGACGGCCGGCAGTCCAGAGCCTCCAGCGACGGTCGGCAGTCTAGAGCCTCTAGCGACGGTCTGCAGTCCAGAGCCTCCAGCGACGGTCTGCAGTCCAGGGCCTCCAGCGACGGTCTGCAGTCCAGAGCCTCCAGCGACGGTCTGCAGTTCAGAGCCTCCGGCGACGGTCGGCAGTCCAGAGCCTCCGGCGACGATCTATGGTCCGGTTCCTCCGGCAACGATCTACGGTCCGGTTCCACGGAAGTGGGGGGAGCCTCAAGCGGAGCGGGGTCTGCGTCCCGCACCGGAGCCTCCACCGAGAGGAGATGCCCACCTGGGTGATGCCCACTTGGGTGGGCATATCTATGTGTCTATTTCTTTGTTGGCTTAGTATGGTTCCCAATCAGAGGCAGCTGTTTATCGTTGTCTCTGATTGGGCATCATACTGAGGCAGCCCTTTTTCCCACCTGTATACCTCCGGTCACAACTTGCAGACTTGTTTACGCTGCTGTGCGTTTTTGTTGCCGTTTTTACTTTGCTACCTGACGGTTTTTACTTTTTCATTACCGTATATTTTTACTTTTTCCCTCACTCAACTTTTTTTTTCATTCAACTTTCCTACCCCGGAGGTTTTATCTGGACATGGTTCGTCAGGACTTCAAACAGCCGAAGCTAAGTAACATTAACATGATGCCTTCTAATTGCAGTCGTTGTACTCATAATATACAGGAGAACGATCGCCTTACGGCAAGGATAGCTGTGCTGCAAGCCCAGCTTCAGACGCAATCGTTAGGCAAGGGTAATTTCAGTGTAGGAAAGGATGAAACAGCGTCTGTGCCACCAGCAAGTACAGATAGTAACGTTAGTATAAACCCCCTCGCACGGTCCCCGCAGCCGGACATCTTTCTCATGGCGTCTGGAGGGAAACGCTGTAGGAATGCTCAACCGGTGTCGCTTATTCAGCCGACAGAAACTTTCAACCGGTTCTCCCCGTTAAGCGAGTCGGAGTCGGAGGCCGAGACTTCTCTGGTCTCTGCTCCTCCCGTTGTGGGGTCTGAGACGCCGACGGCTCCCACCATTAGCTCTGACAAATTGAAAACCCTAGTCATTGGCGACTCCATTACCCGCAGTATTAGACTTAAAACTAATCATCCAGCGATCATACACTGTTTACCAGGGGGCAGGGCTACCGACGTTAAGGCTAATCTAAAGACGGTGCTGGCTAAAGCTAAAACTGGCGAGTGTAGAGAGTATAGAAATATTGTTATCCACGTCGGCACCAACGATGTTAGGATGAAACAGTCAGAGGTCACCAAGCGCAACATAGCTTCAGCATGTAAATCAGCTAGAAAGATGTGTCGGCATCGATTAATTGTCTCTGGCCCCCTCCCAGTTAGGGGGAGTGATGAGCTCTACAGCAGAGTCTCACAACTCAATCGCTGGATGAAAACTGTTTTCTGCCCCTCCCAAAAGATAGAATTTGTAGATAACTGGCCCTCTTTCTGGGATTCACCCACAAACAGGACCAAGCCTGGCCTGCTGAGGAGTGACGGACTCCATCCTAGCTGGAGGGGTGCTCTCATCTTATCTACGAACATAGACAGGGCTCTAACTCCTCTAGCTCCACAATGAAATAGGGTGCAGGCCAGGCAACAGGCTGTTAGCCAGCCTGCCAGCTTAGTGGAATCTGCCACTAGCACAGTTAGCGTAGTCAGCTCAGCTTTCCCCATTGAGACCGTGTCTGTGCCTCGATCTAGGTTGGGCAAAATTAAAAATGGCGGTGTTCGCTTCAGTAATCTTACTAGTATAAAGACCTCCTCCATTCCTGCCATTATTGAAAGAGATTGTGATACTTCACATCTCAAAATTGGGTTACTTAATGTTAGATCCCTCACTTCCAAGGCAGTTATAGTCAATGAACTAATCACTGATCATAATCTTGATGTGATTGGCCTGACTGAAACATGGCTTAAGCCTGATGAATTTACTGTGTTAAATGAGGCCTCACCCCCTGGTTACACTAGTGACCATACCCCCCGTGCATCCGGCAAAGGCGGAGGTGCTGCTAACATTTACGATAGCAAATTTCAATTTACAAAAAAAAAACAATGACGTTTTCGTCTTTTGAGCTTCTAGTCATGAAATCTATGCAGCCTACTCAATCACTTTTTATAGCTACTGTTTACAGGCCTCCTGGGCCATATGCAGTGTTCCTTACTGAGTTCCCTGAATTCCTATCGGATCGTGTAGTCATAGCAGATAATATTCTAATTTTTGGTGACTTTAACATTCACATGGAAAAGTCCACAGACCCACTCCAAAAGGCTTTCGGAGCCATCATCGACTCAGTGGGTTTTGTCCAACATGTCTCTGGACCTACTCACTGCCACAGTCATACTCTGGACCTAGTTTTGTCCCATGGAATAAATGTTGTGGATCTTAATGTTTTTCCTCATAATCCTGGATTATCGGACCACCATTTTATTGCGTTTACAATTGCAACAAATAATCTGCTCAGACCCCAACCAAGGAAGATTAAAAGTCGTGCTATAAATTCTCAGACAACCCAAAGATTCCTTGATGCCCTTCCAGACTCCCTCTGCCTACCCAAGGACGTCAGAGGACAAGAATCAGTTAACCACCTAACCGAGGAACTCAATTTAACCTTGCGCAATACCCTAGATGCAGTTGCACCCCTAAAAATTAAAAACATCTGTCATAAGAAACTAGCTCCCTGGTATACAGAAAATACACGAGCTCTGAAGCAAGCTTCCAGAAAATTGGAACGGAAATGGCGCCACACTAAACTGGAAGTCTTCCGACTAGCTTGGGAAGACAGTACCGCGCAGTATCGAAGAGCCCTCACTGCTGCACGATCATCCTATTTTTCCAACTTAATTGAGGAAAATAAGAACAATCCGAAATTTCTTTTTGACACTGTCGCAAAGTTAACTAAAAAGCAGCATTCGCAAATGGAGGATGGCTTTCACTTCAGCAGTAATAAATTTATGAACTTCTTTGAGGAAAAGATCATGATCATTAGAAAGCAAATTACGGACTCCTCTTTAAATCTGGGTATTCCTCCAGGGCTCCATTGTCCTGAGTCTGCACAACTCTGCCAGGACCTAGGATCAAGGGAGATACTAAAGTGTTTTAGTACTATATCTCTTGACATGATGATGAAAATAATCATGGCCTCCAAACCCTCAAGCTGCATACTGGACCCTATTCCAACTAAACTACTGAAAGAGCTGCTTCCTGTGCTTGGCCCTCCTATGTTGAACATAATAAACGGCTCTCTATCCACCGGATGTGTACCAAGCTCACTAAAAGTGGCAGTAATAAAGCCTCTCTTGAAAAAGCCGAATCTTGACCCAGAAATTATAAAAAACTATCGGCCTATATCGAATCTTCCATTCCTCTCAAAAATTTTAGAAAAAGTTGTTGCGCAGCAACTCACTGCCTTCCTGAAGACAAACAATGTATACGAAACGCTTCAGTCTGGTTTTAGACCCCATCATAGCACTGAGACTGCACTTGTGAAGGTGGTAAATTACCTTTTAATGACGTCAGACCGAGGCTCTGCATCTGTACTCATGCTCCTAGATCTTAGTGCCGCTTTTGATACCATCGATCACCACATTCTTTTGGAGAGATTGGAAACCCAAATTGGTCTACATGGACAAGTTCTGGCCTGGTTTAGATCTTATCTGTCGGAAAGATATCAGTTTGTCTCTGTGAATGGTTCGTCCTCTGACAAATCAATTGTAAATTTCGGTGTTCCTCAAGGTTCCGTTCTAGGACCACTATTGTTTTCACTCTATATTTTACCTCTTGGGGATGTCATTCGAAAACATAATGTTAAATTTCACTGCTATGCGGACGACACACAGCTGTACATTTCAATGAAACATGGTGAAGCCCCAAAATTGCCCTCGCTAGAAGCCTGTGTTTCAGACATAAGGAAGTGGATGGCTGCAAATGTTCTACTTTTAAACTCGGACAAAACAGAGATGCTTGTCCTAGGTCCCAAGAAACAAAGAGATCTTCTGTTGAATCTGACAATTAATCTGGATGGTTGTACAGTCGTCTCAAATAAAACTGTGAAGGACCTCGGCGTTACTCTGGACCCTGATCTCTCTTTTGAAGAACATATCAAGACTGCTTCAAGGACAGCTTTTTTCCATCTACGTAACATTGCAAAAATCAGAAACTTTCTGTCCAAAAATGACGCAGAAAAATTAATCCATGCTTTTGTTACTTCTAGGCTCGACTACTGCAATGCTCTACTTTCCGGCTACCCGGATAAAGCACTAAACAAACTTCAGTTAGTGCTAAATACGGCTGCTAGAATCCTGACTAGAACCAAAAAATTTGATCATATTACTCCAGTGCTAGCCTCCCTACACTGGCTTCCTGTTAAGGCAAGGGCTGATTTCAAGGTTTTACTGCTAACCTACAAAGCATTACTTGGGCTTGCTCCTACCTATCTTTCCGATTTGGTACTGCCGTACATACCTACACGTACGCTACGGTCACAAGACGCAGGCCTCCTAATTGTCCCTAGAATTTCTAAGCAAACGGCTGGAGGTAGGGCTTTCTCCTATAGAGCTCCATTTTTATGGAATGGTCTGCCTACCCATGTGAGAGACGCAGACTCAGTCTCAACCTTTAAGTCTTTACTGAAGACTTATCTCTTCAGTAGGTCCTATGATTAAGTATAGTCTGGCCCAGGAGTGTGAAGGTGAACGGAAAGGCTGGAGCAACGAACCGCCCTTGCTGTCTCTGCCTTGTCGGTTCCCCTCTTCCCACTGGGATTCTCTGCCTCTAACCTTTTACAGGGGCTGAGTCACTGACTTACTGGTGTTCTTCCATGCCGTCCATGGGAGGGGTGCGTCACTTGAGTAGGTTGAGCCACTGACGTGGTCTTCCTGTCTGGGTTGGCGCCCCCCCTTGGGTTGTGCCGTGGCGGAGATCTTTGTGGGCTATACTCGGCCTTGTCTTCAGACGGTAAGTTGGTGGTTGTAGATATCCCTCTAGTGGTGTGGGGGCTGTGCTTTGGCAAAGTGGGTGGGGTTATATCCTGCCTGTTTGGCCCTGTCCGGGGGTATCATCGGATGGGGCCACAGTGTCTTCTGATCCCTCCTGTCTCAGCCTCCAGTATTTATGCTGCAGTAGTTTATGTGTCGGGGGGCTAGGGTCAGTCTGTTACATCTGGAGTATTCTCTTGTCTTATCCGGTGTCCTGTGTGAATGTAAATATGCTCTCTCTAATTCTCTCTTTCTCTCTTTCTTTCTTTCTCTCGGAGGACCTGAGCCCTAGGACCATGCCTCAGGACTACCTGGCATGATGACTCCTTGCTGTCCCCAGTCCACCTGGCCATGCTGCTGCTCCAGTTTCAACTGTTCTGCCTGCGGCTACGGAACCCTGACCTGTTCACCGGACGTGCTTGTTGCACCCTCGACAACTACTATGATTATTATTATTTGACCATGCTGGTCATTTACGAACATTTTAACATCTTGACCATGTTCTGTTATAATATCCACCCGGCACAGCGAGAAGAGGACTGGCCACCCCTCATAGCCTGGTTCCTCTCTAGGTTTCTTCCTAGGTTTTTGGCCTTTCTCAGGAGTTTTTCCTAGGGAGTTTTTCCCAGCCACCGTGCTTCTTTCACATGCATTGCTTGCTGTTTGGGGTTTTAGGCTGGGTTTCTGTACAGCACTTTGAGATTTCAGCTGATGTACGAAGGGCTATATAAATAAATTTGATTTGATTTGATTTGATTGTGGGATCTTGTTTTTGTGTAGCTGCATGTGAGCAGCTCAGAACGTAACGCTTCATTTTCTTCTGTATTGTTTTTGGTGAGTTTCATATTTATTAAACATGTGGAACTCTAAGTACGCTGCGCCTTGGTCCAATCTTTACGACGAGCGTGACATGGTGCTTAAAGTTAGTGATGGAGATATGAGACTCCAGCTTCAGTGATTTTTGCAGTTCGTTCCAGTCATTGGCAGCAGAGAACTGGAAGAAAAGGCGGCCAAAGGAGGAGTTGGCTTTGGGGGTGACCAGTGAGATATACCTGCTGGAGCATGTGCTACAGGTGGGTGCTGCTATGGTGACCAGTGAGCTGAGATAAGGCGGGGCTTTACCTATCAAAGACTTATAGATGACCTGGAGCCAGTGGCTTTGGCGAGGAATATGAGCGAGGGTCAGCCAACGAGAGCGTACAGGTCACAGTGGGGGGTAGTATATGGGGCTTTGGTGACAATACTACTTAAGTAGGTTTTTGGGGTATCTGTACTTTACTTTACTATTTATATTGTTGACAACTTTTAATTTTACTTCACTACATTCCTAAAGAAAATAATGCACTTTTTACTCCATACATTTTCCCTGACACCCAAAAGTACTTGTTACATATTGACAGGAAAATGGTCCAATTCACAAACTTGTCAAGAGAACATCCCTGGTCATCCCTATTGCCTCTGATGTGGCGGACTCAATAAACACAAATGCTTTGTTTGTAAATCATGTCTGAGTGTTGGAGTATGCCCCTGGCTATCCATGAATATAAAAATAAAATGGTGCTGTCAGATTTGCTTAATTTAAGGAATTTGAAATTACTTATACTTTTGCTTTTCCTTTTGGTACGTCGAACTGCCAGATGGTAAAGCATGGTTCATCACTCCAGAGAATGTGTTTCCACTGCTACAGAGTCCAATGGAGGCTAGGTTTACACCACTCTGCCGATGCTTTCCGCCGATGCTTGGCATTGCGCATGGTGATCTTAGGTTTGTGTGTGGCTGCTCGGCCATGGAAACCCATTTCATGAAGTTCTTGTGCTGACGTTGCTTCCAGAGGCAGTTTGGAACTCGGTAGTGAGTGTTGCAACCGAGGACAGATGATTTTTGCGTGGCTATGCACTTCAGCACTCGGCGGTCCCATTCACAGCTCTCTAGGATTACATGGCTAATTGCATGGCTGACATCCACCAGATGTCACTATACTTTACAAACCGCTCCAAGATGGTAGCTTGTCAAGTCGTTTGTCTGTGACTAGTATATTTTAACCTACTAATAACCTATTTATTTATGGCTGAGTAACTTCCTTGTTGTGTAGTGCAAACAATGTTATTTTTGCTGCTGTAAAGATTACGGGTCTTCCTCAACTTGGCACTTCAACTCGGCACTGAAGTTTACCAAAGTAACCCCATCTCTGGCTGGCCTGAGTTCCTTCTTCATCCACGGAGTGTCTCGTCTAAGCCGCTCCTTTTTGCTCTTCGTCTGGCTTTCAGTGGCAGCTCAACAATCCCCAACCCGCTCTCTCAATTGACCTCGACACCCAATCTACTCACACGTGCAAATACTCACATTCAGACTTACATATACGCTGTCCCTCTCTCCCCTTACCTTCATTGGGCTCTATTATTTACATTTGTCAGAGAAAATGACCATTTTCGTGGTATTGCTTTGTGCACTGACTTTAACGAGATCTGGAGAAAACGAACATTGTCGCTGGGTGAGTACATCTGACAATGTGCTCTCCCGTCCACTGGACATTTTGTTTGCAGGAACTCGCTCTTTTTCACTCGTTCCACTCGTCCAAGTGCCGATGTATTTGTGGCATGATGTGAACATTACGAATTTGTGTCACTACCAAAGTCTAATGGTTTTAAATGACTGTTTTGTATTGTCTGGAAACTCACTTGTGGACTTCGCTTGCAGTAGGTCTCTTAAAAAAGAGAAGCCGTGCAACGTTATTAAACAGAGGTGCCTAGTTATTCTTTTATTGTTGATATCAGGTAACGTGCAGCCTAACCCTGGCCCTGATATGCAATGTCTCCAAACCCCCTCTGATTTTAAATCAAGATCTGGTCTTGGTATTTTTCATTTAAATGTACGCAGCCTGTTGTCAAAAATGGATGGGGTTAGGATTTGGGCTAAATCAACTGATGCTGATATAATTGTGTTTTCTGAAACCTGGCTCAGCAAGTCTGTTCTTGATACGGATATTTGTATAACTGGTTACAATGTTTATCGCACTGATAGGGTTAAGAAAGGTGGGGGTGTGGCTATATATGTAAAAACGAAATTCCCTGTAAGTGTGGCAAAGTCTGAAACTATTTGTAAATAGTTGGAATTTCTTGCTTTGAATATTGAGGTTTCAAAGGGTCTTTTTATAACTGTGATTGGCTGTTATAGACCCCCCTCTGCTCTCGGTGATGCATTTTCTTCTTTGACGCACCTTATGTCTAAACTTCTTTACAGTGAAATGATTTTGATTGGTGATCTCAACTGGTGTTGGTTAATGCCGGTGTCTGATGATTTAAAAATGTTTTGTAATTCTATGAATCTTACCCAGTTGATTAACTCACCCACTCGCCCAAATCTAAAATGCCCAGATAAATCTACCCTGATTGATTTGATATTGACAAATGTTCCACATAAATATTCTGCGGTTGGTGTTTTTTGTAATGATTTAAGTGACCATTGTGCTGTTGTTGCTATTAGAAATACTAAGATTTCTAAGTCTAACCCGCGTTTTATTCGTAAGAGAAATCTGAAGTGTTTCATTGAGCAGGCTTTCTTTCATGATTTGTTTTATTTTGACTGGAGCAAGATTGAGCTTATCCCTGATGTGGAAACTGCCTGGAAATTCTTTCACAATGGTTTTCTCCAAATAGTAAACAGACATGCTCCATTCCGCAGGTTCAGGGTTAAAGGGAGGGATAATCCATGGTTTTCGTCTGAGCTTTCTTGCATTGTTCACGACCGTAATCTAGCCTGGGCTAAAGCAAGGAAATCGTGTTCTGATGCTGATTGGCTTGTTTTTAGGCAGTTACGAAACAAGTGTTCTTCTCTTCTCAGGAAGGCCAAGTCTGATTATTTTATGTCTGTTACCACTGATAACCTGAATGACCCTAGAAAGTTTTGGAAGGCTATTAAGTCTATGTCTGGTAACAGTAATGTTAATGAATTACCGTCATGTGTATTGAAGGACTCTGTTGTTATATATGACAAAACTGAAATGCTGAATTGTTTCAATGAGCACTTTGTATCATCTGTTTGATTCAGTGTCCTCTGTCTCTGTACAACCTTGTGTGGATGAACCAGTGAGAGCTGGTCAAACTTTAGCTTTTTGCCATTCTCAGTGCAGGTGGTACATAAGGCCCTGAAATCCTTAGACCAGAGAAAGCCTGCAGGTCCTGATCTTTTGGATCCCTGCTTTTTAAATCTGGCAGCTGATTTCATAGCTGAACCACTTACTTATCTGTTTAATCTAACCCTGGAATGTAATGAAATTCCACAGATCTGGAAATCAGCATTTGTCCTGCCACTTTTAAAAGGGGGAGATCCAACTCTTTTAAATAATTATAGGCCAATCTCAAAGCTGTCACCCCTGGTGAAAATACTTGAAACCCTTGTGAGTGACCAGCTAAAAGAGTTTTTATATACTAACTCTATTTTATCAATGTACCAATCGGGTTTCAGGAAGAAGCATAGCACAATTACAGCAGCCATGAAGGTTTTAAATTATATCACTGAAGCTCTTGACAAAAAACAGCATTGTGTCTCACTTTTTATTGATCTCTCTAAGGCTTTTGATACAGTTGATCATGCTATACTAAGGCAGAGATTGTCGAGTGTAGGTCTTTCAGAGCATGCAGTTGCATGGTTTGTTAACTATCTGTCTGATAGAACTCAGTGCACTCAATTTGATGGGCTTAGGTCTGTGAAATTGTCTGTCTTAAATGGTGTGCCCCAAGGCTCTGTACTTGGTCCTCTCTTATTCACTATTTATATAAATAATTTAGACAAAAGTGTCCAAAATGCACAACTTCATTTTTATGCTGATGATACTGTTATTTACTGTTGTGCTTCATCTCTTACAAAAGCTTTCCAGAACTTGCAAACTGCTTTTAATACTGTTCAACATACCTTGTCTCAATTGAAGCTTATCCTCAATACTGACAAAACAAAACTACTGGTGTTTTCTAAAGCAAGAAATAGACCTCTGAACCTTTCACCTATTACTACCTGTCAGGGCAAGGAGATTGAGGTTGTAACCTCATATACATATCTTGGAATTTTGATTGATGGATGGCCTCTCTTTTAAAATGCATATTCAACAACTTACAAAAAAATTGAAGCTGAAATTAGGATTTTATTTTAGGAATAAGGCTTGTTTTTCTTTTGAAGCCAGAAGGAGGCTAGTATCAGCTACATTTATGCCTTTACTAGACTATGGGGATATTTTATATATGAATGCTTCCGCTCAGTGTTTGAGATCAATTGACACCCTTTACCATGGCACTCTGAGATTTATTTTAAATTGCAAAACTCTTACGCACCACTGCACTTTGTATACCAGGGTTGGCTGGCCTTCTCTAGTCACTCGTAGGCTCAGTCACCGGTATACTTTTATTTACAAAGCCATTTTGGGTTTACTACCTTTTTATTTGGGCATTTTTATTGTTCAGAAATGGGGTGGGTACTCTCTTCGTTCGCGGGACTTTATCCTGCTAACTGTTCCAAATGTCCGTACTGAATTTGGTAAAAGGGCTTTTATGTACTCTGCGCCATCGTCTTGGAATGCCTTACAAAATACTTTTAAACTGGATGAACTTGTCCCGATTGGTATTTTTAAATCACGGATGAATGATCTGGAGACTGATTCCCTGACATGTCAATGTTTTTAATTTGCTGTTTTTGATTTTGTTATATTCTTTGTTAATTCTATGGTTTTTACTAGATTACTTGTAGTTTTTCATGTTGTTTGTCTGTAATTTTTGTAATGACTTGGCGCTGCCTATCTTGGCCAGGACGCTCTTGAAAAATAGATTTTAAATCTCAATGAGCCCTTCCTGGTTAAATAAAGGTTAAATAAAAAATAAATAAAAAAATGAGCTTGTGTGGTCAATCTCCTTTGCGGCTGAGCCGTTGTTGCTCCTAAATGTTTCCACTTCAAAATAACAGTACTTACAGTTGACTGGGGCAGCTCTAGCAGTGTAGAAATTTGGCATCCTAGGACAGTACCACGTTGAAAGTCACTGAGCTCTTTAGTAAGGCTTTTCTACTCCCAACATTTGTCTATGGAGATTGAATGGCTGTGTGCTCAGTTTTATACAACTGGCTGAAATAGCCTAATCCGGTCATTTAAAGGGGTGCCCACATACTTTTGTGTGTATATATAGTGTATATAGCAAATAAAACAGGGTTTTCTTTAATGGAAGCTTCTCTAATGGTAAACATGTAAAGTGGGGTATACCGCAGGGCAGCTCTCTTGGCCCTCTACTCTTTTCTATTTTTACTAATGACCTGCAACTGGCAGTAGCCCTTTCCTGCAGTCAAATGACCTAGTGGCCTCATGGGTGGAGTTATTAATATTCTTGATTTCATAATTAATCAACATTACATTTTTCTTAAATACCGAAAATCTGGTGTTTCTATGTCAAACAGTTTTGTTATATTTCAGTCTTCTGTGATGTATATAAAGTGTAATTTTGGGATGCAAACTCAAAATGTAATACACTTCAACTCTATCTCTGACATGGTACAGGTGTCTTCTTCTTTTTTAAGCCCATAACCATGTGTGTGAGGTGTATTATTTTGTTTTAATGTAGATTTGTTTAAGACTACCCAGAAACACTCTGTGTGATCCTGATTTAGCCCACTGCAGTAAAAGGTTACCAAGTCTGTGTGTCTATGTATGCTGATGATTCAACCCTATACTCATCAGCAACCACAGCTAATGAAATCACTGCAACCCTAAACAAAGAGTTACAGGCCGTTTTACAGTGGGTGGCCAGTAATAAACTAGTCCTGAACATCTCCAAAACTAAGAACATTGTGTCTGGTACAAATTGATCTCTACGTTCTAGACCAAAGCTGAATTTGATAATGAATAATGTGGCTGTTGAGCAAGTTGAGGAGACTAAATTACTTGGCGTTATCTTAAATTGTAAACAGTCATGGTTAAAACATATTGATTCAATGGTTTTAAAGATGGGGAGAGGTCCGTCTGTGATAAAGAGATGCTCTGCTTTTGTGACACTACATTCCACAAAGGAAGTCCTGCAGACTCTAGTTTAATCTTATCTTATTGCCCAGTCATGTGGTCAAGTGCTGCAAAGAAGGACCTAGAAAAGTGCAGCTGATCCAAAAATGACCATTGCTGTAATCAGTGGTCTAATATCAATACTATGCATGCGAGTCTCTCTTGGCTAAATGTAAAGGAGATAAACATTAACGTGCTAAAAATTCCAAATAGTTTGCATAGTCAACTTACACACAGCACTGATGCACCCCACCAGACATGCCCCCAGGGTTTTGTCCACAGTCACCAGGTCCAGAACAAATTCAAGAAAACGTACAGTATTATGTAGATCCATGTTTGAATGGAACTCCCTTCCACCTCAGATTGCTCAAGTGAACAGCAAACCTGCTTTAAAAACCCCCAGATAAAGCAACGCCTCATGGCACAACGGCGCTCCTCTATTTGACCTAGATATTTTGTGTGTATGTACTGTTATGTAGGCTATGTGTGCCGTTTTAAAATGTATGTTGTTCTGTCCTTGAGCTGTTCTTGTCCTTTAGTGTTCTGTATTATGTCATGTTTCATTTTGTGTGTCGATTCCAGGAAGAGTAGCTGCTGCTATCGCAAGCCTAATAAAATACCAAATACCTTCTCTCTCTCACCCCCCTCTCTATGCCCTGACCTACCTCCTACCCCCCTCTTCCTTTGCTCTCACCATATTTACTCAATAACTAACACCTGTACTCTCCAAGCAACCTACATAACTCCTGTTTTATATGGAAATGGATATGAAAATGCATGCAATCAGCCCAATCGCATGTTGCTGTTTAGACCACTTAGTGTATGTATATGATTGTTAGTGGCTGTGGGTAAATTACAGAAATGTAATATGTAAATTGTGTGTGTGTGTGCATCCATGCACGGGGCCAGTTGTTTACAGGAGTGTTTGCCCAGGAGAGAGGGGAAAGAATCAGCTGTAACACCAGTATTCTTATCCCTAATGCCAACTCTTATTCAACAGCATAACGGTTACAGCTGGCATTGGAGTGATGAAACACACAAGCCATTCCTCTTACAGCCCTCCCCAGTGGTTGAGACTAGAGTATGTCTGAGTCCGTATTTAGTACAGTACTTTAGACGAGAGCCCATAAGGAATAGGCTGCCGTTTGGGACGCAGCCACAACATCTGCTGAAAGTTAAAAGTTCCACATATAAAGGTTTTGAATGAGCCATTAATTCTAATGGAGTTTTGTTGGATACATTAGTTTACATGGCAGTGAAACTAAGCGGATGTGCAACCTATCGCTCTCTCTCCAGTAAGATACTGTCGTGTCTTTGGCTATGCCGGATTAAGTGATATGACATGCTAACTTATAAAATTATTTCTCTGTAATTGATATTACCTGATTAAGCTAATCATGTAAATGTAATTAACTAGAAAGTCGGGGCACCACAGAAGAACGTTTATAGAGCTGTTATCCTCTGAATAAACTCTTAAAATACTTAGTAATATTTTACATCGATAGCAGTCAATCTTAACCCGTATGTTGTTTCAGTCTCATCATGAAAGTTGTAATTCTTGGTTATCTGCACGAACCCAGTCTTTACTAAAATCATCCATACATCAATTGTCTTAAAATCATTTATTTACTACACTAAGTAATTAACAGAAAACATACAAACAGCAATTATCGTCACCAAGGATTGGCATAGTAATGTGCCCTACTGGCTAACAAGCATGGCTGGTCTGTTAGACAATGGGTCATAAAACGGTAAGCTGAGAAGTTACACAGAGTTCATTAATATTAACAATTGACAATTGAAGGCTCACTCATTCGGGAACATTTGCAATCAATATATATTTACGCTCATGTGTCGTCGGGATTCTTGTTGGAGAGTTTTGTTCTGATGGAGAGTTTGTCAGCGTTCTCTCTCTCTCACTCTCGGTTAGAATGGATCTGTCAGAGCGACATTCATGAGTGTCGTCATAGAATGGATGTGGTTGGTCTTCGCGTTCGATGATATAATTTACTTAGCTGCAGACTAATAATTAATATCAAAGACTTGTTCCTATTCTGTCGATATCGATAGTCTAAAAGTTAACCACGTGGTATGGTTCACTTTCAGTAGAGTACTTGGCTGGTCAAACCTATGAGCCAACTCGCAATGGAGTGTAGGCCTGGTCTGTAGAAATGTAAATCAGGGGGTGTTTTATAGGGCCCAGAGAACAGGCTTGTCAAATGACGCCTGGTCCTGTATGTGTCCCTGGGGGCGTGCCTATGACTGAGCTAGACTTGGTTACAGAAATATAATTCTATCACATTAACATCAGTACATAGCATCTCAATGTATTACAAATAGCTTTATCCTTAACAATACATTGTATACAACCATGTGGATTCAGTCTCATCGCTGAGGCTATCATGTAGACCGTTTTAGGGTAATATGGCTATATTGTCTCTTCTGAGTATCACAAAATTGTACCAAGCGGATCAGTTCGTAGCTGGGGTCTTCATCAATCTTTCATATCTTCTCCAGAACACACATGTCGCTAGGTTCTCCAATTCTATGAGTTGGAAGAATTTCCTTTGTCTCTCTATGAAACATGTTGTAGTAGATTCTCCTCTTGGAATTTTTACAACCCTGGGTTGGGGGGGAAGGTAGGTTGGGTGATGGTACAAAGGGGAGGGGGTCAACTGTCCTTCCTGTACCCAAAGAGGCCAACGTCATGACATACCCCCCCTGGTGGTTTGGATCTTGTTTATCCTGCAAGTTACAAATCAACATAAAATCATGACCACGTGATGTCCCATTGGTAGATCATCGTTGCAGTCCTCTCTGGTGGTTGAACTTGGTAGGCTCTCTGAAAGCGGAGCCGTCCACCACAAGGATGGGCAGTTGATGTCCGGTTGGTGGTCACCGTTGCGGTCTCCTCTAGTGGTGTAACTTGGTAGGTTCCCTGGAAGCTGCAAAGTACCCCAGGGAGGGCCAGGGGATGTCCTGGTTGTTGATCGCCGTTGCGGTCCCCCCCTCTGGTGGTTTACCTTGGTAGTCTCTCTGACAGCGGCATGCCGCCCCAAGGATAGGTTGTGGGTGTCCGGATTTGGGGTCGCCGTTCCGGACCCGTTGTCCAGACTGGAAGATCTGGGCAGTAACTTAGGCAGATGTTAACAACGCACACACACTCATGAAATAAATATGATTACATTCATTCCCCAATGAGCGGCGTTGTGGCACTAAGGGATGGTTGTATGGGGACTTTGTTTATGGCTCTATCACTTCCTATGCATCAAAGGAACTGAACCGAAAAGGAATGAAAGCATAAACAAAACAAAAAAATATATATATATAGTTCTCACACAAAAAAAAAATCATCTAATTGGACTGTATTCTATATACGTCCAATGTTCTGGCAAAATGATTATCATGGCATTGTCTCTAATGCCATATCTAGGGTTTTTCCTACTTGGTGTGTTGCTTAGGCGCTATCCTAAGTTGATAACTATATGATAAGTCTACAGCTGTAATGCACTAGTTTTGGGCAGTCTACAGGGATGACCTATGGACTTCTGGGAAGAAAACTGGTGAGTGCTGTAGAGTCAAAGGCCTAGAAGTAAATGTTCAACTTTACTAAGGCTGGTATATTGCTTGGGCCCTTAAGTGGTCCTAGCATAAATCCTAATTGGATGTTCCGTTGTGCATGTGCGCTTATGCTTACACAAGCACGCATGTCAAGGGAAGAAAACCAAGTATCCGGGCAGATTACAACTTGTTCAGAATGAGTCTGACGTAGTCAGGTAATTTTCAGGTCAATGCCTGGAGGTCAGTCAGAATTGGTGTCAAGGGAGTCTGTAGTAGTTTTCTACAAGTCACGGTGTCTTCCACTATTGTAGTGGCGTTAGGTATGAAGTCTATTTCATAGCTATGTTATCCACGGAGGAGCTAACCTCACGACGGAAGTACTCTTTAAGTATTGGACCAGTCATACGTGGTGTGATCATGGTTCATGACTTCTAATAATTTTCCTCCTGAATGGAGGGTCCTATTTATTAGTGACATGTGTGTTAACCATTGGAAGAGTGCACTGGAGATTCCCCTCCACGTGTTGCACTCTGAGTGACTCCTATGTCGCTGTTGTCAATGGTAATTTGATTGGTTAAATCTCTAACCTTCTTACTGATTGTAGCTGGACTGACTGTTGCTAGTATTGGTACTGGTACTCAAGGGGACCAGTTATCCTACCGATTTATTCTGAAATATTATCTACCGGAACACATGATTGGAGCATTTTACTAGTTGTATTGTAGTTGAACCTACACATGGCAAAGAATGATTATTGATGCCATTTGTTTTGGAGGTGGACAAGTCCACTGGACTTCCTTTACGACCAGTGTGGTACACCTCATTACTATCTTAGATGTGTTCTAAGATAATCCCCGTCTAGGGGCCTGTCTGCTCCTCACTGTTCTCATAGGAGAGTTTACAACTAGATTTGATTTATGCTCTGGCGGCCTCGTACGGTGTTAACCGTAGTCTTGACCCCCCCACCGGCCTCGATGAGGCTCATCATGGGTCTGGGCTACTATTCCCCCCCTTTGTGCCTCGGGACCCCCCACCAGCGGGTGGTGTTGGTGTCCGATGTGCAAACAAGAAGATCGGACCCTACGTACGAGTTTTCAGCGGCCGCGTTGTTATGAGAATGGCTGTAACCTTTCAACCAAATCTCCTGGTGTTTGTGCTTCAAAACGCTCAGTGGCTGTCGAGGCATGTCAGTCCCCACCGCGTCCGCGTGTGGCAACCTCTTCATTACCTGCGAACTGAGACGAGGATATCGGTCTGTGATATTGCAAAGTGTTTCACCAGTGGGAGTCATCGGGTCAGTTGCTGGACTGACGCCATTAGTGTCATTGTAAGGGGTGACAGTCCCCAACAAAGCGGAAGGTGTATCATCGGAAGCAGAGTATACTCTGCGCATTGATGTTTTTCTTGCTGGGACGGCCGCAGTGCTTGCGGAAGTGTCCAAAGGGCAAGAGAAGTGCATATCAACTATCGTATTGCACGACTGCAAGGAGGAGGGAAGTTGCTTATTCACAGAGACAGCTGGCTCGAAATCATGAAAAGAATGGTCAATCAGGTTGGCTGATGGAATGTGTCGAGATATCGTAATATCTCCTTGGATCGGATTCTGCACCAAGAGGTTTCTAAACGTCTTTTTCCCAAGGGGTGCTTTCGACAGATACCCCTCGTGAAGGACTGCGTTGCAGCTAGCGTTAGGGGAAGACAGTGTGGTCAGTGGAGAAGGCACTGTGGCCTGTGACCATACCTGGTTGGTTTTCCAATCCATCAATGGGAGTAACCGATCCATCAAGTCTGCTCCAAGTAGGAGGGTTACAGTTTCGAGGCTGGTAACATACACAGGGTGAATGAGCGATACATCCTGGAAGTGTAGTTTCAGCATGACTCTCAATGTGAGAGGCGAGGTAGTCTGAGTGACCCCTCGAAGTTTAGTGTCGCATCGTTCCACTTTTAACCAACGTTTAGTTGGCTTCAAAGCCCTTTTTAGATCATCAAACAATGTTTGAGAGATGAGTGATATTGTCGCACCCGAATCAATTAGTGCATGACAAGCTAAGCAGTCCTCCAGGACTGTTTCCAGGTATGGCCGTTTAGATTCGTGGTTAGTGGACATATTCCCCACAAAGTGGAGTGGTCGTTCGCAACGACGTGATGTGCCATGTCTGTTCAAGGTGGAAGCAGATTGACTTTTCCGATTTTGAGTGGGCTTGGCTTTAACGAAGCGTTTGACCTTTTTCTTCGCAACTTTTGTATCAGAGTCTATAGACAAAAGCCCGGGGGCTTGTTTCTTGATCAAGCGGGCCCTGGATAGGGTCTTGAATGAGAGCGGGAGAAATTTGAACTTTAACGTCCTTGCTATGGGTGTTAATTCCTGCGGACCTGGTGTCCGGTAATTCCCCGTCTAGTCCTTGTGACTTATCTTTTACCCTTTTCTCAAATTGTTCTCGCTTAAGTTCTTCCCGTAGTGGGACTTCTGGAGAACATTGGTCTACGTTTTGATCGTCCTTCAACCCTTTGTTACCCTTGTGCTCTGACACTTTTTGTGGGTTGGGTGCAGGAACGTAGCGAACGGGTCGATTGTAGCAGTAGTCATGTTGATGGCTACGTACTTTACAGTTATTTCGACCGCGGAGGTTATTGGAATCATGGTTTCGTGGTAGAAACTGTTGTTGTGCGTCATCTCTCGACGCTCCAATACCTGATAATGCACCCTCTAACTGGAGTGAGTGCTCCTGGTTAAATTCAAAACTGAGTGATCAGGGCTCTTAGCGTTGTGAACTTTTGATGCCTCAAAAGCTGTGCCTGCAAGCTCTCTGAGTTGTAAGATAGGCAAGCCAACGTGGGCGGCAGGGCCCAAGTAGGTAATGAAGGTGGGATACATGTTCGACAGAAACATTTGTTTGAATGGTAAAAGCTCTTCCATTCCTGTTTCTGTGAGTAGGCCAAAGTAAGCTGAACAAAGCCTATGATAGTAAGCTTGTGGGTGTTCGTTCCGAGCTTGTTTGATGGTGTTAGCCAGTGAGCTATCGTGTTTGCGAGTCGCAGAACCACTGAATTCTAATTTCAAAGCTGTGGCAAGTTTAGTGTAGTCATTTAGCACGTGTTGCTGTTGTAGACGAATGAACCTTGTCACGTGTCTATTTGACGTTCGCTTCAACAGGTAAACCCTGTCAGAACCCGTAGCGTTCGGGTAGCCATCCAACGCGTCCTCTATGTCAGCTAGGAACGTCTCAGTATCGTTTGGCTGACCTGGAACGGGGTCAAAGGTGGGGAAATTCTTGACGAGTTTGTCAAGGTATTCCGCGCCAAGCGGGCGGAGAGGGTTGGCTTCATCCTGTGGAGAGATTGGGGCCGAAAGGCCAAGAGAGGAAGCCAAGCCTTGTTGTTGCTGGCCAAGAGGCGCCATATTACTCAGTACCGAAGGGCAAAGAGGAGAAGATTGAGGGACACATGAGGGAGGCAAGGTCTGAAACCTATTGTCTTCACTCCTGTGAGTACAGGGCTCCGGTTGCTTGGATGGGAAGTCGCGCTGTAGAGCGTGACCATTCTGGATTTCCTCCAGATGGTACCTAAGGGTGGAATTCTGCTGCATTGCAGAGTCCACTTGAGCGCTTAGAGTACTGATTTTGGACACGTGAGTGTCACACCTGCTCCTTTCGGTCTCAAACTTATCTGTCATGGTTTGCAGATAGAGGTCTTGAGTACGGAGCGAGAGATTCAGTGATGAGATTTCCTCTGCTTGCTTAGAAATCAATATTTCCAACCTCATCACCTGAGTTCTCTCATCATTCATTTGGTCAGCGACTTCAATAAGTTCTGCTGATTTATCATCCAACTATGTCATTGTGTTCATTAACTGATCGTCTTTGGTCTGCAGCGCTTTGAGGAGCACCGTGTTATTTTGAGTAACATTCAACAAAACAGCATGCATGTTGTCAAGTTGAGCGCTCCTGTTTGTAGATAACTCTTCAGATTTATCTAGTTTGGCGTGGACATCATCGTATTTAGTTTTGGCTAAATCGAGTTGTTCCAGTAGCCTATGATTTTGTTCCTGTAGAAAACGATTTTGTTGAAGAGCTTGTGCTTGTTCATCGTCATACGTTTTTGCAATTACATTTAATTGTTCAGTTTTCGAACGCAGTTCCATAGCTAGCAGAATTTTTCCCTTGTCTGCCTTGGTCATTGGTTTCCCGGTTCTCTCCACCTATCCCTTTATGTCTACCATTACCTGCTCGTGCTTCAGCTGTGCACTGCGGTATTGGACAGATGGCAATCTCGGATGGCAAGACATCAGAGCTAGACTGGAGAGAACCTTTACGAGGCCTGCACCCGATGGTTGATTTTGGAAAACATTGTTGTCTGCTTTTCCACTAATGGCATAATTAGGGTTGTTATCGATGCTGAGGTCAGAGATCAATCCATTTACGGGTGGAGGTTCACTAATTAGCGGGCGAGTGGGGACCACCCCCTCTGATAGCTTGCACATTATTAGAACATTTGAAAGGAAAAATGTTTTTCCTAATTTTCCAAAATTTGGTTTTGGAACGTGGGGAGCTGCAAAGACGATTTTAATCTATTTATACACGTTAATGAACCATCAGTACTGTACAGTACTGTGGAAGTTGGGCGTGAATGAATTTGCAAAAGCAAATTGAATTAATCAATGCCAATGATTAGTCCTACCTGGGTAGGCTGTCTGGGTATTAAACTTGAATTACCTGAGAGTTTGCTTCATCCAGGTTAATATGCAAAGTTTAAGTTGTCTCATTTAATTGGAAGAACCTAGAAAGGTATGTTCGACAATTTAACTTATTAAATTGAATGAGACGATTGGTTCCTACAATCTCCATTGATTGGATATCATAAGTGTAAACCGTAGGTCAAATGTTGGGACCCTTCACCACTAGGGTACGCTCCTACCTGGGCTGAGCGTCAGTAAAGGGGTTTTACTGACTGTGCCTTGCTAAAGCAGATTTTACTGATTAATCTATTTAGGATATATCAAACCTGTATAGGCTATCTGGGAATTAACTTTGAATTACCTGAGAGGTTGCTTCATCAAGGTTAATATGCAAAGTTTAAGTTGTCTCATTTAGTTGGAAGAACCTAGAAAGGTATGTTCGACAATTTAACTAAATAAATTGAATGAGGCAATGATACCCAAGCAATTCAGATTGCGGAGTTATCCTAACAGTAATGTAGTTTAAATGTTTAGGGTACATTCACCACTATACTTTCCCTTAAGGCCGAAGCCACATGGGATTCACTCCCGTCAGTAATGGGTTTTACTGAATGTGCCTTGCTAAAGCAGATTTTACTGATTAATCTATTTATGATATATCAAACCTGTATAGGCTATCTGGGAATTAACTTTGAATTACCTGAGAGGTTGCTTCATCAAGGTTAATATGCAAAGTTTAAGTTGTCTCATTTAGTTGGAAGAACCTAGAAAGGTATGTTCGACAATTTAACTAAATAAATTGAATGAGGCAATGATACCCAAGCAATTCAGATTGCGGAGTTATCCTAACAGTAATGTGGTTTAAATGTTTAGGGTACATTCGCCACTATACTTTCCCTTAAGGCCGAAGCCACATGGGATTCACTCCCGTCAGTAATGGGTTTTACTGAATGTGCCTTGCTAAAGCAGATTTTACTGATTAATCTATTTATGATATCTCAAACCTGTATAGGCTATCTGGGAATCAACTTTCAATTAACCTGAGAGCCTTGCTTCATCTAAGTTAAGTTTGGAAAAAGTTAATAATGTCTCATTATGGACGCCCAATCAATTTTGGATATTTAAAAAAAAAAAGATCCACTTGAAAAGGTAAATCTGGCAATTTCACTTGTTAGTTAAATTGAATGAGACGTCATATCCCGTGCTCCACGTTTGAATTTCCCCTAGAGATGTACTGGCAATTCTTCACCACCAGGGTGCAGAATGATGAAATTTAAACGGAAGTACAAAAGTCGGACTTCCGTCGCGCTACGGAGGAATTTTAAACGTGGTACGGAGAGAGGAAATGTTCCCTCTCTGTTAGCTTGCCCATAATGCTAAGCTATTGCTACTTGGTTCAGGAGTATCCTTCCAAGCACCAAAATAGGATCCTTTCACTTATGGAAAGGGTGGGTTTTCTAGTGACGTCTCACCTTAACCCCATTCAGCATATTCTGCTAGCGTTTATGCTGACCGGAGCGACACGGTACTAAAATACAGATACGCATACGGTCTGCCCACACTGTCCTAGTGCGGTAGGCAAATTATTCGGCTCGGTTACCGGACAGTTAACTTCTAAATTCTAACCTTACTCTAGAAGTTAATATTTACCGACAGAAATAGTACCGTTTGGCCTAACGGACTAAAACTGGAATTTATTCCTCACTGCTATCGATATAAGACCGGGGCTATTTTAAATACCTTCTCTCAATGGAAAATGCACAATCACTTTGTTTAGATAGCAGGCTGTTTGTACAATTCTGTTTGCACAATTGATATATAGAATTTCACAGCAAAGTCCAATTCTATCTTAGATTCCTCGCACGGGGGCTCCATATATGTCGTGTCTTTGGCTATGCTGGATTAAGTGATATGACATGCTAACTTATAAAATTATTTCTCTGTAATTGATATTACCTGATTAAGCTAATCATGTAAATGTAATTAACTAGAAAGTCGGGGCACCACAGAAGAACGTTTATAGAGCTGTTATCCTCTGAATAAACTCTTAAAATACTTAGTAATATTTTACATCGATAGCAGTCAATCTTAACCCGTATGTTGTTTCAGTCTCATCATGAAAGTTGTAATTCTTGGTTATCTGCACGAACCCAGTCTTTACTAAAATCATCCATACATCAATTGTCTTAAAATCATTTATTTTCTACACTAAGTAATTAACAGAAAACATACAAACAGCAATTATCGTCACCAAGGATTGGCATAGTAATGTGCCCTACTGGCTAACAAGCATGGCTGGTCTGTTAGACAATGGGTCATAAAACGGTAAGCTGAGAAGTTACACAGAGTTCATTAATATTAACAATTGACAATTGAAGGCTCACTCATTCGGGAACATTTGCAATCAATATATATTTACGCTCATGTGTCGTCGGGATTCTTGTTGGAGAGTTTTGTTCTGATGGAGAGTTTGTCAGCGTTCTCTCTCTCTCACTCTCGGTTAGAATGGATCTGTCAGAGCGACATTCATGAGTGTCGTCATAGAATGGATGTGGTTGGTCTTCGCGTTCGATGATATAATTTACTTAGCTGCAGACTAATAATTAATATCAAAGACTTGTTCTTATTCTGTCGATATCGATAGTCTAAAAGTTAACCACGTGGTATGGTTCACTTTCAGTAGAGTACTTGGCTGGTCAAACCTATGAGCCAACTCGCAAATGACGCCTGGTCCTGTATGTGTCCCTGGGGGCGTGCCTATGACTGAGCTAGACTTGGTTACAGAAATATAATTCTATCACATTAACATCAGTACATAGCATCTCAATGTATTACAAATAGCTTTATCCTTAATAATACATTGTATACAACAATGTGGATTCAGTCTCATCGCTGAGGCTATCATGTAGACCGTTTTAGGGTAATATGGCTATATTGTCTCTTCTGAGTATCACAAAATTGTACCAAGCGGATCAGTTCGTAGCTGGAGTCTTCATCAATCTTCCATATCTTCTCCAGAACACACATGTCGCTAGGTTCTCCAATTCTATGAGTTGGAAGAATTTCCTTTGTCTCTCTATGAAACATGTTGTAGTAGATTCTCCTCTTGGAATTTTTACAACCCTGGGTTGGGGGGGAAGGTAGGTTGGGTGATGGTACAAAGGGGAGGGGGTCAACTGTCCTTCCTGTACCCAAAGAGGCCAACGTCATGACAATACTGTGTTTTGTACACTTCTGTTCTGTTCTCATATTAAGTCATTATCGTAGTGTATGTTCTAATATTAAAGTCATTATCATATTAAATTGACCATTGGGGCCTTCTCCAACACAGTTGTCCACACCCATCAGGTTTAATGTATTGCTGTGGGGATTGGGGATTGGTTGTCTATCGCGCTGGTTTCTACACACACGCAATCAGACACACACACACACTTCCATTTTCTGATATCTACACCAGTGGAGGCTGAGGAGAGGATGGCTCATAATAATGGTCGGAATGGAGCAAATGGAGAGGCATCAAACACATTGAAACCATGTGTTTTATGTATTCGACACCATTCCACAAATTCTGCTCCAGCCATCACCACGAGCCTTTCTCCCCAATTAAGGTGCCACCAACCTCCTGTGAACTACACACTTCAGTTAAATGTTCTGATATCTACTCTCACACTTCAGTTCAATGTTCTGATATCTACTCTCACACTTCAGTTCAATGTTCTGATATCTACTCTCACACTTCAGTTAAATGTTCTGATATCTACACTCACACTTCAGATAAATGTTCTGATATCTACTCTCACACTTCAGTTCAATGTTCTGATATCTACTCTCACACTTCAGTTCAATGTTCTGATATCTACACTCACACTTCAGATAAATGTTCTGATATCTACACTCACACTTCAGATAAATGTTCTGATATCTACACTCACACTTCAGATAAATGTTCTGATATCTACACTCACACTTCAGATAAACGTTCTGATATCTACACTCACACTTCAGATAAATGTTCTGATATCTACACTCACACTTCAGATAAATGTTCTGATATCTACACTCACACTTCAGTTAAATGTTCTGATATCTACACTCACACTTCAGTTAAATGTTCTGATATCTACACTCACACTTCAGATAAATGTTCTGATATCTACTCTCACACTTCAGTTCAATGTTCTGATATCTACACTCACACTTCAGATAAATGTTCTGATATCTACTCTCACACTTCAGTTCAATGTTCTGATGTCTACACTCACACTTCAGATAAATGTTCTGATATCTACTTTCACACTTCAGATAAATGTTCTGATATCTACACTCACACTTCAGATAAATGTTCTGATATCTACACTCACACTTCAGATAAATGTTCTGATATCTACTCTCACACTTCAGTTCAATGTTCTGATATCTACTCTCACACTTCAGTTAAATGTTCTGATATCTACACTCACACTTCAGATAAATGTTCTGATATCTACTCTCACACTTCAGTTAAATGTTCTGATATCTACACTCACACTTCAGATAAATGTTCTGATATCTACTCTCACACTTCAGTTAAATGTTCTGATGTCTACACTCACACTTCAGATAAATGTTCTGATATCTACTCTCACACTTCAGATAAATGTTCTGATATCTACACTCACACTTCAGATAAACGTTCTGATATCTACACTCACACTTCAGATAAATGTTCTGATATCTACACTCACACTTCAGATAAATGTTCTGATATCTACACTCACACTTCAGTTAAATGTTCTGATATCTACACTCACACTTCAGTTAAATGTTCTGATATCTACACTCACACTTCAGATAAATGTTCTGATATCTACACTCACACTTCAGATAAATGTTCTGATATCTACTCTCACACTTCAGATAAATGTTCTGATATCTACACTCACACTTCAGATAAATGTTCTGATATCTACACTCACACTTCAGATAAATGTTCTGATATCTACACTCACACTTCATTCAAATTTTCTCAGAGTTCATAGTTTTCACCATCAGAGGGAGTCATTGCCAACCTTGTGGTACCCGGACACCTTCTGATGCCTATTACACAGAGGTACAGCCCACACCTCTGTCTGTCCTGTAGTCTCTTCTCTAGTAGGGTGAGTGAGTGGTAAGACATGGTTGGTGTACACAGTATGGTGAAAGACTGTTTGGTTGATATTAAGACTGAATGAATGAGACACACTAACTGAATGATTGAAATTGAAACAGTGAACGTTAGCTAGGGTTGGGGTCAATTCCATTTCAATTTTGTTTACTTGCTGAATTGACGGGAATTGAAATGGAATTGACCCCAACCCTGCTGTTAGCTATTAAAACAGCCAGTCTTAGCTGAACCAGAGGCCAGCACAAGAGAATCTGTTTCCATCTCTACCTGTCTCCGTACCTCCCTCTCCCTTTCTCCCTCCATCTAGGAGGCCCTGCTCTCAGCCCCATGTTTGCCCCATGTTGACATGTCAAATATTTTAGGGGGAAATAAGAGAAATTCCCACACACAGAGACACTCTCACACACACAGACACACACTCACTGTGTGTTTGTTGTATTAAAATTTTATTTTCCAGGGAGAGAGAACGGTGGGTCAGGTCATTCACAGCAGACTGAAGCCCAGGGAGAGAGAACGGTGGGTCAGGTCATTCACAGCAGACTGAAGCCCAGGGAGAGAGAACGGTGGGTCAGGTCATTCACAGCAGACTGAAGCCCAGGGAGAGAGAACGGTGGGTCAGGTCATTCACAGCAGACTGAAGCCCAGGGAGAGAGAACAGTGGGTCAGATCATTCACAGCAGACTGAAGCCCAGGGAGAGAGAACAGTGGGTCAGATCATTCACAGCAGACTGAAGCCCAGGGAGAGAGAACGGTGGGTCAGGTCATTCACAGCAGACTGAAGCCCAGGGAGAGAGAACGGTGGGTCAGGTCATTCACAGCAGACTGAAGCCCAGGGAGAGAGAACGGTGGGTCAGATCATTCACAGCAGACTGAAGCCCAGGGAGAGAGAACGGTGGGTCAGGTCATTCACAGCAGACTGAAGCCCAGGGAGAGAGAACGGTGGGTCAGGTCATTCACAGAAGATGGACAGCAGATATAGAGGAATATTGTTTTGTTTTCTATACAGGGATCTAGTCTATTCAGGTAGAGTTTTTTCGCGTGGGAATCGGCATATGGAATATTGGAATTTGTCTGTTGGGATTTTTGGGGAACCTGGCTTGGAGTATGGCGATCCAAAAATGGAGCCGGAATGGGAATATGGCTCTGAACTCCTTTTATAGAATAGGAAAATAGCACGTCTGGTTTCATTAAGAACAAGCTTTTCTTTATCTTTTAGTCATTCTATATCACAGTCAATGTCTGGATGGAAGTATGTTTCTGTGTCAATAGTATTTATGATTGACACTCAGAATCCTTTTGAGTATACTATCTTACCGACAGGTACTTATGGCTAAACATCTGATTTACAGAAGATGAATTAAACTGTCAATACATTGCTCACAATTGATCGATCAAAAGAAGACAAAAAAAATTGAAAAAGAGAGAGAGAGAACGAAAGAGAGAGAGAAGTAGTATGTATGCAATAACAAGGTCATTTGATATTTACAAGGATATTTATGCAATCCCCCTCATGTCCTGTGCGTGTGTCAGGAGTGTGTGTGGAGTGTGTGTACGTGTGTGTGTGTGTTTACACACAACAATGGATTGGAAGGGTGTGTCCTCTCCTAACAAAAATACAGGATGAGAGGGACAAGTCTTCAGGCCTTGCATCCTTTCTGAGTTTACTAAACAGCATAGATAGTTCATGACTGTTTTAGTAAACACAGACGTGTGTGTGTGTGTGTGTGTGTGTGTGTGTGTGTGTGTGTGTGTGTGTGTGTGTGTGTGTGTGTGTGTGTGTGAGTGAGTGAGTGAGTGTTGTTTTTTTTCAGAAGGAGGGCGGTTTACCCTCTGTTTTGCCTGAAGACATTGAAAGTGATGCTGTCTTTCCCTCAATCTTCTTACATTTTAGAATAATGACACACACGCACACACACACACACACACACACACACACACACACACACACACACACACACAGTCTGCAGTCCATTATCCACATAGTTGCCAATCTCAGCCTATCCCCCCCCCCCCTTCTGGGTTTACTGTTTAAACACTCTTCATTCTAAAACCAGCACCCACTTAGAAACTGTAACGGTCATGCTTGAACAGGTGTCTGTGTGTGTGTGTGTGTGTGTGTGTGTGTGTGTGTGTGTGTGTGTGTGTGTGTGTGTGTGTGTTCTGTTAGTTAAACAGGTGCTATGTGATGTGTGGGGGTGAAAGTCACAAGCAAGGCAGCAGGTTTATCTGAGAATGTATAGATTTTAATCCTACTGCAGTGTTGATCAGTACCATCCTGGGACATATGCCATATCCCTCCTACTGCAGTGTTGATCAGTAACATCCTGGGACAGATGACATATACCTCCTACTGCAGTGTTGATCAGTACCATCCTGGGACAGATGACATATCCCTCCTACTGCAGTGTTGATCAGTACCATCCTGGGACATATGACATATACCTCCTACTGCAGTGTTGATCAGTACCATCCTGGGACAGATGACATATCCCTCCTACTACAGTGTTGATCAGTACCATCCTGGGACAGATGACATATCCCTCCTACTGCAGTGTTGATTCGTACCATCCTGGGACAGATGACATATCCTTCCTACTGCAGTGTTGATCAGTACCATCCTGGGACATATGACATATCCCTCCTACTGCAGTGTTGATCAGTACCATCCTGGGACAGATGACATATCCTTCCTACTGCAGTGTTGATCAGTACCATCCTGGGACATATGACATATCCTTCCTACTGCAGTGTTGTTCAGTACCATCCTGGGACAGATGACACATACCTCCTACTGCAGTGTTGATCAGTACCATCCTGGGACATATGACATAACCCTCCTACTGCAGTGTTGATCAGTACCATCCTGGGACAGATGACATATCCCTCCTACTGCAGTGTTGATCAGTACCATCCTGGGACATATGACATATACCTCCTACTGCAGTGTTGATCAGTACCATCCTGGGACAGATGACATATCCTTCCTACTGCAGTGTTGATCAGTACCATCCTGGGACAGATGACATATCCCTCCTACTGCAGTGTTGATCAGTACCATCCTGGGACATATGACATATACCTCCTACTGCAGTGTTGATCAGTACCATCCTGGGACAGATGACATATCCCTCCTACTGCAGTGTTGATCAGTACCATCCTGGGACAGATGACATATCCCTCCTACTGCAGTGTTGATCAGTACCATCCTGGGACAGATGACATATACCTCCTACTGCAGTGTTGATCAGTACCATCCTGCAGTGATTATTGGGTGCGTCAGCATACTCTCCTAAAATACAGATTATGTAGCCTAGTCCTCAATGTCACTCTTTGCAATATATAGTGTACTATTTTTGAGCAGGTCCCACATTTCCTTCAGAAAAACACTGCTTCATCCCTAACCCCTGTTGCCCATGTCAGATTAACGGTCTAAATGTATTTGCATTTTTTTCGTAACTGTGTCAATTTGACAACGGCTAACAGATTACACTCCAGAACCCCAGATTTGGTTTCTGTGCTGTTTCAGTTGGTTGGCAGATGTACACAGACAGACAGACAGACAGACAGACAGACAGACAGACAGACAGACAGACAGACAGACAGACAGACAGACAGACAGACAGACAGACAGACAGACAGACAGACAGACAGACAGACAGGCAGGCAGGCAGACAGACAGACAGACAGACAGAGAGTTAAACGGATCAAGACTAGGCAGGGTTAAATACAACCACCATATTTTAGGCTACACACTGACTGAGTGACCCTCTATTCCCCTATATAGTGCACTACTTTTGACCAGGACACATAGGGCTCTGGTCAAAAGTAGTGTACTTTGCATAGTGTAGGGTACCATTTGGGATAAAGCCACAATCATCCTCACATCGTAAAACTGGGTTTGAAAAAGACACCGAAAACCTGTATTGGCAGGATAAATAAGTTATTTAGCCAAGAAGTACATTTCGGATGGAAATGTGCATGTTGAAACATGAGATATTTGAATAGTGTTACAATATAACTTTCATTATTTCACTGATCTAGTGGGTAGGCAGGTAGCCTAGAAGTTAGAGAGGTGGGCCTGTGTGTGTGTGTGTGTGTGTGTGTGTGTGTGTGTGTGTGTGTGTGTGTGTGTGTGTGTGTGTGTGTGTGTGTGTGTGTGTGTGTGTGTGTGTGTGTGTGTGTGTGTGTGTGTGTGTGTGTGTGTGCTATAGGTATCTTCTTTGCATAAAAGCTTGGCAAGGCAGTGATTCTCAAAACGAATCCTCTGGTTTTAAGACTAATTTCTTCCTCCAAGAGATTTCATGCTTCTCAATTAAATGTATTTAGATTAGATATGCATATGAGAACAATACAATCAATAAAATCAATACAGGAACCATCAAGACCGACCTAACAGCAGCATTAAGGTGGGGATAAGGCTGGGGATAGGGGGCGCAGTCATAAGCTCTTTCCTGGTTTCTGTTCCTTTCTGTGTGTACACACTACAATACAGTGATGCTGCCGGTCTTTCTGTTCCTTTCTGTGTGTACACACTACAATACAGTGATGCTGCCGGTCTTTCTGTTCCTTTCTGTGTGTACACACTAAAATACAGTGATGCTGCCGGTCTTTCTGTTCCTTTCTGTGTGTACACACTACAATACAGTGATGCTGCCGGTCTTTTTGTTCCTTTCTGTGTGTACACTGTATATTACAGTCATGCTGCCGGTGTTTTATTGGCAAATAAAGGTCTAGGAGTGGCAGAGATGGAAATTTATCAAGTTTTTATTTGGATACAAACTGCTCTACAAATACTTTGAACAGACTATATATACTTATTATGAACTAACAACTAGAATTACAATTTATCCTGAATGTACAACAGTCTCTAACTATTTACTTTGTGTAATTTGTGTTAGGTTTAGTAAAAGTAATAAAATATCTACTCCAATATTTTCAGACATAGACTTCCTCAGGTACAACTGTCTTGTCCTTTTATCATTGAAAACAGGCCCACAGTGGCTCCATCCTGCTCATACCAGGGAGCTTGTCCTTTTATCATTGAAAACAGGCCCACAGTGGCTCCATCCTGCTCATACCAGGGAGCTTGTCCTTTTATCATTGAAAACAGGCCCACAGTGGCTCCAACCTGCTCATACCAGGTAGCTTGTCCTTTTATCATTGAAAACAGGCCCACAGTGGCTCCAACCTGCTCATACCAGGTAGCTTGTCCTTTTATCATTGAAAACAGGCCCACAGTGGCTCCAACCTGCTCATACCAGGGAGCTTGTCCTTTTATCATTGAAAACAGGCCCACAGTGGCTCCAACCTGCTCATACCAGGGAGCTTGTCCTTTTATCATTGAAAACAGGCCCACAGTGGCTCCAACCTGCTCATACCAGGGAGCTTGTCCTTTTATCATTGAAAACAGGCCCACAGTGGCTCCAACCTGCTCATACCAGGGAGCTTGTCCTTTTATCATTGAAAACAGGCCCACAGTGGCTCCAACCTGCTCATACCAGGGAGCTTGTCCTTTTATCATTGAAAACAGGCCCACAGTGGCTCCAACCTGCTCATACCAGGGAGCTTGTCCTTTTATCATTGAAAACAGGCCCACAGTGGCTCCAACCTGCTCATACCAGGGAGCTTGTCCTTTTATCATTGAAAACAGGCCCACAGTGGCTCCAACCTGCTCATACCAGGGAGCTTGTCCTTTTATCATTGAAAACAGGCCCACAGTGGCTCCAACCTGCTCATACCAGGGAGATGGTTTTGTTCAAAATATGTGCCAATGTAGTACAATGTTTTAGTGTGTAAGACATATTATCTTGCTGCAATAAAGGACTATCTTTTCATCTACCAGTCCTTGCTCATTTTAACTTTCAGTCAGCACTATGGAGGTAGGGAGGGGAGGGGTGGGAACAATAGGTGATGTTTCACAGTTGTCTCTTATCTGACTAACAGGCTATATATCTTACATTATTCTACAACTTGCACATGAGAATAGTCCCTCAACCCTCTCTCACCTCAATAGTCAACCCCTATGAAGTTAAAATAGTGACTTCATTAAACAAGCATGTAAAGTATCATTTGCACATGTAAAATATGAGTTTCACTGTATACTGACTTTTGTGGTTGCAAAAAATATTTGCAAACATGTAACTTCTGTTGAGAATAAATGCAACAACAGTTGCAAGCGCATAACGTGAATAAATATGACAACACGTACAAACATGTAAAGTGATATGTGAGTACATTCAGGAAGATTTGCAGGCATGCAACTACATTTCAGAATGAATGCTACACATTTACTAATCTTTCTTCTGTGAAACAAAACAATATTTTCCGATGTCGAATCTGGCACTAATTTTGTGACTAACCTGTGCCAAATGTTTTACAGCTGTAAAAAAATAAAAATATGCAAGCAAGCAGCACACAAAAACACGAGTTCTGGTGGACAGGGCCTTTACTTTTTTCAGGTGAAGTGTTGTCATTCTTGAACGTGCTTTCACGATTTATACAGTTTCCGGTCGGGAAGCTCGCTTTCCACTGTGATAAATATGGATCACATTTGTTAAAATGACTAGCTAGCTAGCTAAATGATATTCACAGAATTTGAAAGCTACAACAAGGCATTGGTTAGGAAGATGAGGGGAAGATTTAAAATGAGTGTTTCAATATAGCATGTTGGCCAATGGTAAAAAAAAGTACCCAATTGTCGTACCTGAGTAAAAGTAAAGATACCTTCATAGAAAATGACTCAGGTAAAAGTGAAAGTCCCCCAGTCAAATATACTTAAGGATCAAAAGTAAATGCAATTGCTAAAGTATCAAATGTAAAAGTATAAATCCTTTCAAATATTCAGCAAACCAGAGGATTTTTTAAAAAATTTACTGATAGCCAGGGGCATTCTCCAACACTCAGATATCATTTACAAATGAAACATTCGTGTTTCATGAGTCCGCCAGATAAGAGGCAGTAGGGATGACCAGGGATGTTCTCTTGATTAGTGCGTGAATTGGATCGTTTTCTTGTCCTGCTAAGCATAAAAAATGTAAGGAGTACTTTTGGGTGTCAGGGAAAATGTATGCAGTAAAAAGTACATTATTTTCTTTAAGAATGTGGTGAAGTAAAAGTAAAAGTTGTCAAAAATATAAATAGTAAAGTACAGATACCCCAAAAAACGACTTAAGTGGTACTTTAAAGTATTTTTACTTAAGTGCTTTACACCACTGCTATTGACATTACATGACTGGTTAGCTAGCTAGCATCAAAGCCTTCTGGCTAGCCTGCATCTACTGGTTCTTACATTGTGTCAGAGCAATAGGTCTAGCTATGTACTGGTCATTTGGTTGAGACTAACATTAGTTTAGAAAATAATTGTTTGCTCTGTGTATATTTGGTGTGTAGTTGGATGGCTTTGCTAGTCAGCCAACTGAGATCTCTGCTCAAGTTGGCTAATGTTAGCTAGCTTGCTGATAATGTTCTGATGAGAACAGGCTAGCTCCCTGTAGAATCAAGACAAGAGGGGATGGGAAGAAGATTAGATGTGCATTTGTTTCATCTAGCTGATGCAGTACCTAGGTGAGTTTAGAGCTAACTGCTACGAGATAGAATATGAGAGATCTCACCTTTTTATTTTGATTAGCTAGCTAGATGTCAATGTCGAATTTGATCCAAATTTATCACAGTGGAAAGCTTGCTTCCAGACCGGAACCATGTAAAATGCGAAAGCACGTTCAAGAATGACAACACCTGACCTGATTGGTCGGAAGAAACAGCCCTGTCCACCAGAGCTCATGTTTTTTACAACTGCAAAACTTTTGACACAGGTTAGTCGCAAAATTAGTGCCAAAACTCTGAGTGCACAGATTCAACATTGGCAAATGTAATTTTGATTCATACAAGAAGATTCACTAGTCGCAAGCATGCAACTATTCTCAAATGTAGTTGCATGCTTGCAAATCTTATTGAATTTATTCACATATCAATGTACATGTTTATAAGTGTTGTATTTATTCACCCATCACATTACCTGCATGCAACTGTTGTTGCATTTATGTTTGCAAATATTGTTTTCAACTACAAAACTCCGTATACAAGTGCAATTCATATTTTAAATGTGCAAATCATACTTTACATGCTTGTTTAATGAAGTCACTATTTTACCTGCATAAACCCCCTCCTTATCTCCTTCCCTAAATCCCAGTCGTGTCCAGTCAACAAGACTTGGAGAAAGGGGGTGAGTTATTGTGTGAGAGTAGAGAGAAGGGTGAGGTATGAGGATTCTCACCGTTTTACAACAGTCAGTTAGCCCTCCAGGCGTCATGTATCCATGCACCCATCAGTATATCCTTATCATACTGTAGGATCAAGTTACCCTGACAAGCAGGTTTCCCTGGTTCGCTGGTCATCGTTTCTCTGACAGGACTGTTTCTGTCCTACCTGTGTGTTTTAGGAGGGTCATTTTTCACTGAAGGCTTGAGACCGTTAACCATCTTTCACAAAGATTTGTTGAGACAGATAACTCCCTTACAACACTAGGCAAGCAGGCTGACTTTTATTTCTGAGTTAAAAAGAGTAAGACGATGACACTTCAGAGAACGTTTTCCTGTATTTTATTATTCTTATCAAAAACAACCATCAGACCAATGTTGGTATAAGCCATACCAGTCCTGGGTTCAAATACTATTTCAGGTATTTCAAATACTTTTCAAAGTAATTTCAAAACAATTATTCAGATCACATTTATTAGAAAAAACAAGTTGTTGAATATTGGAATTTATTTGGGAATATTCATATACACTGACTCAATACACTCCCATGCATTTAACCCTGATATTTAAAAAATAGTATTTGAAATAAATATTAGAAAAGATTTTCAAATTAAATGTGGTCAACTATTTGGTTTTTACAAATAACCATTCAAATACTCAAATAAAAATACTTGCTTTGAGCTGTGTATTTGAAAATAATTAAATACACAGCAAAATGTATTCAAATAACAAAACACATGTATTTGAACCCAGGTCTGAGCCATCCATAGCAAAACAATATTCTACAATGTTGAACAAATATGTTGGACCCAAGCACTCAGAGATAAAAACACATACATAAACTATAAAATAACATATATAAACAAAAAAATAAACACATTCAATACAAATATATACAAATTAAAACGGTCAGTCATGACAGTCAGCAATTATAGATGGTTAAACAGGTGTGTGTGCGCGCATTTGTGTGCATGTGTGTGTGTGTGTGTGTGTGTGGGTGTGTATATGCGTGTGTGGGTGAAGCATCATCAATGCTGACTCGGCTGTTTCCGTGGGAACCAGGCCCTGCTCATCCTGCTGTCACACGCCCTGTCAGCTTTAACTGATTACTGTGTGTGTATGTGTGTGTCAGCAGATGGTTCAGTTCAGTCTCCGGTAGAATCATGTCTCTCTTTCTCACTCTCCTTTTTTTAGTGTCTAGACCTCTAGCTAACTTCTGCCCATCCCTGTCTCCCCCTCTATCAGTCTGTTCAGACCTCCGTGCCTTCCCGTGGGTATAGGATGCTTGCTGAGCCCAAGCCAGGGTAGAAATGCCCATTGAACTGGCTGAGGATGGGGCTGCTGTAACCCAGGGAAGAGTGGGTAGGCGAGGAGGAGAGGCCAGGGGGAGGCGGCAGCTGGGAAGCCCACTCTGAAGCACCCGAGCTGGGGGAGTAACTACCAAAACCCCCAGGCTGTGTAGGCCTCTGGGTCCCATCCAGGGTATGGGTTATGGGGAGGGCCCGGTTCAGCGAATCTCCTACGATCTCATTGGCTCCCCCTGACACCACTCCAGACATCTCAGACAGGAAGCTGCTCAAGCAAGGGGCGGGACCTGTGGTTGAAGGGGTGGGGATTCTCTCTGGCGTGGGAGACATGTCGATCCCGTGGTTGCTGGGGGGTTCTGGGCTCCCCCGGTTGTTGGGGTCACCTGGCTCCGACCCCCCTGACCCCCCCTCTCCTCCAGACAGCGAATCAGACTTCCTCTTCCTTTTACGACGGAAGTTTCCGTTGTCAAACATCTTCTCACAGTTTGGGTCTAGTGTCCAGTAGTTACCCTTACCTGGAAGAGAGAGAGGGAGGGAGGGAGGGAGGGAGGGAGGGAGGGAGGGAGGGAGGGAGGGAGGGAGGGAGGGGAGGGAGGGAGGGAGGGGTAGATTAGAATGTGTTTGCAGTTAACACATGGATTATTGACTGCATCTTCTACTATCATTACTAAACACAGTTCATCTACCGTTCCATCACAAGACTATTACACACGCTAAAGGCAAGCCTCAGTGGCTACCTAAAGTAAAGACACATGACAACAAAAGTAGACTTTTGACTTGACTAAAGATACACAGCAGATTGACAGTAGTCTGTCATGACAGATTTGGTTCTGGGTGCCAAGGTTAGATTCAAAATGAATTATTCAACCATCAAATACTGTCATATCTTAGATTGATTGGTTATTTTGTGGGCTTAGAACTAAAATAAAACAAACACATAATGACGTCAGACTCTTACCAGGGTCGTCCTCGTCTCTGGGGACCTTCTTAAAGCAGTCGTTGAGTGACAAGTTGTGCCTGATGGAGTTCTGCCAGCCAGCCTTGCTCTTGTTGTAGAAGGGGAAGTTATCGGCCACGTACTGGTAGATCTGACTCAGTGTCAGCCGCCGCTCCGGGGCGCCGTGGATCGCCATGGCGATGAGGGCGGAGTAGGAGTAGGGCGGGCGGACCAGCTTCATCAGGTCTTCCTGTGAGGGCAGAGAGAACCAGCCCAGCTCCCCCCCAGGGACCCCTGCCCCGCCGGGCCCCAGGTAAGGCCTCTGCATCCCATAGTGCTGGGGAACGAAGGGGGGCCCGGGATTACCTGGGGGCCCGGTGGTGGCCAGGTATGGGGGAGCGTTGATGCCAGATCCGTTGAACCACAGGTAAGGATTGGGGGAGGAGGTGCTGTAGTCATAGGAGGTGGGGGTGGTGCGCTGGGGGCTGGGGAGCGATGGAGGAGGGTAGTAGCAGTCACTGTACATGCTGAGTTCTGGAGGTTCCTGGCCCAGGCTGGGGAACTGGGGGCCAAAGCAAGGAGGAGACTGGCCCTGAGGTTCAAACGACGCCATGGTCAGTTAGTCTGTAGTCTCTCTCACCTCCTGATTCTGCTGTGCGTCTGTCCTTGGGCTGTCCTTGTCGTCTCCTTGGGGACAGGTATGAATAGAGTCCTCAGTCTTTTCCTGGTGTCAGGATAACCTGAAAGTTTATATTTTCACGTTTGAATTAGCCTATCTTTCAACTGGTGCTGTTCTGGTCCTTGGAAGGTGATGACTGTTTCAGTGTCTGAGTTATGCCCCTGGGGTATCTCTCTCTCTCTTTGTCTGTCTGTCTCAATCTCTCTCTCTCTCTCTAGCTCTCTCTCTCTCTCTCTCTCTCTCTCTCTCTCTCTCTCTCTACTTGTTACCTGTTGACTATTTGCCCTTGCTCAATGTCAGCACTGTCACCTGTCCCACTCTTTTATCTGTGTCCCTGGCAACACCCATTTCTCCTGATTGGTTGTTTAGCCAAGTGAGGATTTTGACAGGAGTGTCATTTTTTTCAATCTGTCAGTCAGTTCCAGGTTAAGGCTCTCTCCACAGGAATTCCCACTCTTTATTTCTTTTTTAGATATTTTTTAGAGGGTAGATCAGCTTTAATACGGCAGATAGATTGTAGCTTCCATCAACATAATTGTCTGCATCATTTCCAATCCCCAACATATTTTTTTGCAAATATATACAGTACCAGTCAAAAGTTTGGATACACTCATTCCAGGGTTTTTCTTTATTTGTACTATTTTCTACATTGTATAATAAAAGTGAAGATATCAAAACTATGAAATAACACATATGGAATCATGTAGTAACCAAAGAAGTGTTATTATTTTTTATTTCAGATTCTTCAAAGTAGTCACCCTTTGCCATGATGACAGCTTTGAACACTCTTGGCATCATCTCAACCGGCTTCATGAGGTAGTCACCTGGAATGCATTTCAATTAACAGGTGTGCCTTGTTAATTTGTGGAATGTATTTCCTTCTTAATGCGTTTGAATCAATCAGTTGTGTTGTGACAATGTAGAGGGGGTTTAAAGAAGATAGCCCTATTTGGTAAAAGACCAAGTCCATATTATGGCAAGAACAGCTCAAATAAGCAAAGAGAAATGACAATCCATCATTACTTTAAGACATGAAGGTCAGTCAATAGGGAAAATGTCAAGTTCTTTCAAGTGCAGTAGCAAAAACCATCAGGCTCTATGATGAAACTGTCTCTCATTGGTACCGCCACAGGAAAGGACGACCCAGAGTTACCTCTGCTGCAGAGGATAAGTTCATTTGAGTTACCAGCCTCAGAAATTGCAGCCCAAATAAATGCTTCACAGAGTTCAAGTAACAGACACATCTCAACATCAACTGTTCAGAGGTGACTGAGTGAATCAGGCCTTAATGGTTGAATTGCTGCAAAGAAACCACTACTAAAGGACACCAATAATAAGAAGAGACTTACTTGGGCCAAGAAACACGAGCAATGGACATTAGATCGGAGGAAATCTGTCCTTTGGTCTGATGTGAGATTTTTGTTTCCAACCGCCGTGTCTTTGTGAGACGTGGTGTGAGTGAACGGATGATCTCTGCGTGTGTATTTCCCACTGTAAAGCTTGGAGGAGGAGGTGTTATGGTGTGCGGGTGCTTTGCTGGTGACACTGTCAGTGATTTATTTAGAATTCAACGCACACTTAACCAGCATGGCTACCACAGCATTCTGCAGCGATACGCCATCCCATCTGGTTTGGGCTTAGTGGGACCGTCATTTGTTTTTCAACAGGACAATGACCCAACACACCTCCAGGCTGTGTAAGGGCTATTTTACCAAGAAGGAGAGTTATGGAATGCTGCATCAGATGGTCTGGCCTCCAAAATCCCCCGACCTCAACCAAATTGAGATGGTTTGGGATGAGTCGGACCGCAGAGTGAAGGTAAAGGAAAGGAAAGGAAAGGAAAGAAAAGGGGGATTCCTAGTCAGTTGTCCAACTGAATGTATTCAACTGAAATGTGTCTTCCGCATTTAAGAAAAGAAGCTTACAAGTGTTTAGCATATGTGGGAACTCTTTCAAGACTGTTGAAAAAGAGAATGCCAAGACTGTGCAAAGCTGTCATCAAGGCAAAGTGGGACTATTTGAAGAATCTCAAACATAAAAATATATTTTGATTTGTTTAACACTTTCTTGGTTACTACATGATTCCATATGTGTTATTTCATAGTTTTGATATTTTCACTACTATTCTACAATGTAGAAAATAGTAAAAAATGAAAAAAAACTTGAATGAGTAGGTGTTCTTAAACTTTTGACCTTTAGTGTACATTTTACGGACACAATCTATTTTACAATAGTTATCTTGTTGTTATTAGTCCCACCCTTCAGCTACCTTCAACCCTTCCCATCTATCTCTGAACACCATCCAGTTGGATTTTTATTTTGCCATATATTTTTAACTGTGCTGTTTCTCAAAAGTTCTGAACCTATATACATTTTACAGACAGTATGTTTTTTATCGTTTTGTTGAATTCCCACTCTTACTCTTAGTATGAATTGAATTACATTTGAATGGATTGTAAAAATAAAAATACAATACTATATACATTTCATGAAACATTTATGATTGCTGATAATAGGCCTATACAATTTCCAAATGCCTGTTCTCTGAACCTAAACAGTAGGCTAGATTGCTATCGAGGCCGCCGTTGCTGAAAAACATAATATATATGTCTTTCTTCCCTCCCTCAAATTCATCTGGTGTTGCCATTTGTAGAAGTGGTTAGGTAGCTGTTATTTTTGGCAGCTTTTTGGCACGGATGAAAGGCTAGTGATTAAGTGGTAACTGCTACTTAGTTACAACTTGGCACCTCCATCTAGAAAAATGTGATACACAGGTTTCTATACGTATCTAATCTGACACACGTGCCCCTCCTCCCATTCCTCACTTTACTTACGTCGAGTGGCGCCCCGTCATTCTGGGCAGGTGGGTTTTGAGCCCCACATTTTTGGCTTTCCTGTTTTGCATGTTATTTTGGCATTAATACATGTCACACATCAGTTTGCAAACAATGTAAAAAAAAAAATATATATCATTGAGTTAATAAAGATGCATACAAACATGGTCTCTTTTTTTTCTTGAGTAAGGCAGCTCCAACATGCAGGTGTTTCAGCATAGCTCAGTGCTTTCAGTGGTGGTGGGGCAAGCCAGCTGAAAATACGGAGCATTGCGCGGTGATTGGCTCAGTGTTCTGTCACTCATGGGGACACTATGTCACTGCCAAGTCTAAGGGTAGAGCTAGAAAATTCAAGCCCCTTGGGTGCTGCCATAGAGTTACATTAGAAGTGCCCATCCAAGAAGAAGGTCATTGGCCACAGATAAAATGACGTCAAATCACATTTTATCTACAGTAGCGTTGAGTCATCATCATGAATCAAGTCAACAATCTACTGGCAAATCCTTTTTAATTCTTGTTAAATGAAGAGAAATAATGAAGAGAAATTATAGCTAAAACGTATCGGTGGTCATCGGCCATTGGACATAAACATTACACAACAAGTTGGAAATCGCAAATTCAACAATGAGTGGTTTGGAAGGAATCAGTAGCTAACTGCAAACATTGCAAAGCAATCATTAGCCTGCTATTCCGTGGAGTGGCTGTATGGTCCCAATTCTAAGATACGAGGGTCTCTTTTCTGAGTTTAAAATTATAAACATTCAACATTGGCCATGCTGTCAATGAGGCATGATTTGTGCTGTGCAAAAAACAACTGTTAACTTGGAACTGCAAAATTGGACTTTAGTGAGTTCAGGACAATTGGGAACTCTGGAAAAACAAGCTACGACTGGGAAAATACGTTTTGAACTTTCATCCCTCAGAATTGTAAATTCAGAACTCGGGCCTCTTTCTAGAGCTACGACCTGAAGCTCACAGTTGTATTGAAAGCACCATAAATACTGAGAATGCCAGACTTTGATGACAAAGTTTGATGACAAAATTTTCCCATGAAGGACCACCGCGCCACCTTCCTGTTCAAGTGAGCACAGCACAACAAGGTGAGTCCAACAATGTATTGTATGCTGCTGCATAAATGATGTAATATGCCAAGGAGATATGTATACTGTAGCTAAGAAAGTAATACTAAGTGTATGTTGTGTAGTAAGCTGCTTGTAGCCCATGTGGCTCACCCTAATAATTGTGTCTATTTTCACATCTTAATTTCACCTAAAGTTCTCACATGTAGCCTATAACCTATTTTTGAGAAATGTAATCATCAAATATTGTAAGAGCTTTCATTGTCTGCTTATTTTCCCCCTTTATTTATCCTACAGTTCTGACTTGGTGTACAAGGAGAACACTGTAAGAACGGCCCATGTTCTGAATTCAATTGCTGTACATTTCAAAAGTGCTGAACAAATAGTTATATTGACTACGTCCGTCCTAGCTCATTAATGACTTAATCGAAATTACGGATTGCTTCTTATCTGCTTGTCGTCCCCTTATGCCATAGTTTGTACATCTCAAGTGTCAGTAGAAACTACATTTGTTTAAGCAAGTCAGCCATATCAGGTATGTTTTTTTTAAGTGAGAAAATGAGGCTGAATGAACTGTTTCACTGCCAGACAAGGCTCCACTGATAGCCAGGTGTAGCAGTGGTAAGATGTTGGGACTGTTGTTGGGACAGCTTTATGTAGGCCCTAACAGTTTGTGGGCACCGTTTGTCACCGTTATAGTGCTATTAATGTATTGTTTAGTGTTGTGTTGTGTAGTGGCTTTGCTGGCATGCATCCCACTGTTATTTTATTTTTTTCCCCACCAAGATTTACAAGCTAAAATCGCCACTGGCTACGTCACTGTGCTACAAGAACGAAAATATGAAATTGCAAAGACGTATGCATCAATGTATCAAATTTCAAGCAAGCGTTTTGTGAATTTGCAACAATGTTTCCATCTTCCATACAAGCTACATTGTTTCCCGTGGCACGAGGCAGCAGGTTCGCAGTGCGCGAGGGCATACAGAGACTCACCACGCGCAATTTCTCTAACAAACAACTAATACGAGAGGAATATAAGAGGAGATCCGATCGGATAACGTTAGAGCTTATCGTAAGTATTTAGTTTACTTGTAAATATTTATAAATAAAAAGGTGCCTATTTAATTGAAGTACTCTAAAGTTGGTTACTGTATCGACGCATGACAAGCTCACTGACTACCATTTGATTTCTTTGGATTCATTTTTGCGACGGTTAGCCTGGCCAGCCAACTGAACTAATTTTAGCTAGCTGCTAAGCTACACCTGTCAATCAAAGTCATCAAAACAAAACCATTTTGAAGTTTAGAAACTTAAGCTTAAGCACGTCCTTGCATTTTACCTACTTAGCTGTTTATCCATTATGATTATACTACGTCCATAAAACATGTTCAGTGTGCTTAAGTTCTGGTTGGTGTTGGTAGGCTATTCATTTGGGAATAGACTCTTCATAGAAATATTGCGCGTTTAAAGATGGCCTATTCTCCGGTGACCATCAAAAGGACAGTGAAGAAGAGATAATGGAGTTGAACAAGGGGATAGAGAGAATGATTGAAGACGTAGAACATCTATCAGGTATGTTAGTATGTTATCTCATTATGGTAATCTCTACCATTTGAATGTTGTAGGTAAGCAAAATCGTTAGTAGCTGAACTATTTTTTTTATTTTTTTACCGGGCTTTACTTTAACCCTAACACCCTATCGCCTTATTATCCATTTACTACACACTCTTTAAAGTTCCATTTTTAAAACTGATGGGTATGTGTAATTCATTATAAATTCTGCATTGTGCTTTAAATAATACTCCATATGGCCCACTTCTGACACTGATAGCCCTGTCCCTCTTCTTCCTGTCCCTCTTCCTAGTGCAGCTGACATGGATGGCCAATGACATGGTGATGCAGTGGACCAGTCCTGATCTGGGGGACTCCTCCGCTGCAGGGCTGTCATTTTGTGGCTTCCCTGGGGAACAGGAGCCGAACCGGAGACAGGGACTGGGAAAAGACCAGGGGATGGGGAAGTGGATGGAGGAGTGACCTAGACCAGGGGATGGATACCACCTCCTCCCCACTTCACCAGGAATGTCTGCTGTTCTGAAATGGACCTGAATCCAAAGCTAGTAGCCCGTGCTCTGTATGCTTGTCTACAACGTTGTTGCATTTGTATGTACAGTAGACTAGAGTCTCATATCTGCAGCAGCAGTCTCTCTCTCTCTCTGACAGAAGCAGAAACCACTGGAGATAGGTGATAGAGATGTCCCCTGCCCCATACTGTATGCTGTCTAAGCTGAGCAGCAGGCTGTTATATGGTGCTGTTGTAAACAGATTGTGGTTGTGTGTTAAGTACCTGTTATAGAATGTGTATGATACGTCTCTGGACAGGGTGTTCAAGGCACTATAGTGTTGTTGTGATTGTTATTAATTTGTGGTTTGCCTGTTTGTCAATTTTTTTATTAAAAGGTTTGAATGAGAATGTTGACCATTGGCTTGTTTATTGGGATGCCAAATGCGTTTGGTAGAATGTGCATACACATGTTGGTATTCTATATCTTGATAGTCATATCCCAGTCATACCCCCAGCAGTCATGGTACTGTACACTTTCTACTTCACAGTTTGAATTGTTCAGAGTAGTAGGCCTACATCAATGAATGTGAGAGATGAATATACCAGACTACTGTAAGGATTTCTATCTGAATCAGTGGCCATGCAGGTTGACATGACATAGCTGTACTGACTGAATGCAATCTAGTTGACTGTCTGTGGTGTTTCAGATGGAGAGAAGAGAGAGAAGCACAGAACAGGGTGACTCTACTGATCTGGACCACATTCTGAAGGGGCTGGACTCCATGTCTGAGTGTCTGGACAGACTGGCATGTACGTACTGTATGTCTGTTGGGCTCTGGTCAACAGTAGTGCACTATAGGTAAAGGGTGTCATTTGGGACTTACTCAGAATTCTAATGTGTAGATACTATGCAAATCGAGTGATGTAACTGTTGTGTTACCTCTGAAATGTGATCTTCCTCCTACGCATCCAAATAGGATTTCGACCCGCCGGCCAACGAACCGCTGTGCAATTCAGCCATGATGTTCAGATGTTCAACGTCTCACAATTTGCCATGTCGTTTATCGATGGCCTTTGGATAGGATAGGCCTCCAGTTGATGTGTTAGATATGGGGAGATGTGTGTAGGCTATTACAGGCAGACTCATTATGAGATGATTTGATGTGAAGATATGAAGCTGTGTCTTGTCTCTGCCAAGGGAGATGGTAAGTGGGCAAATAAGCATTCAGCACTACAACAGTCAGGCTGTGTCCTAAATGGCACCCTATTCCCTACATACAGTAGTTCAAAACTTGTTGACATATGGACCATGGTCAGAAGTAGTGCAGTTGAAAGTGAATAGGGTGCCATTTGGGACTCACAAGTCAGGCTGTAGTAATCCTTCCCATCATGCTGCGCTGTCTGACTAGACATACTGTACACTAGGTTGACAGTGCCTTTAAACAGATTGGAACATTCCCGAAAATGATGTCATGGCTTTAGAAGCTTCTGATAGGCTAATTGACATTATTTGAGTCAACTGTATGTATTTCAAGGCCTACCTTCAAACTCAGTGTTTCTTTGTTTGACATCATGGGAAAATCAAAAGAAATCAGCAAAGACCTCAGAAAAAAATTGTAGACCTCCACAGGTCTGGTTCATCCTTGGGAGCAATTTCCAAACACCTGAAGGTACCGCGTTCATCTGTACAAACAATAGTATGCAAGTATAAACACCATGGGACCACGCAGCCATCATACCACTCAGGAAGGAGACACGTTCTGTCTCCTAGAGTTGAACGTACTTTGGTGCGAAAAGTGCAAATCAATCCCAGAACAACAGCAAAGGACCTTGTGAAGATGCTGGAGGAAACAGGTACAAAAGTATCTGTATCCAAAGTAAAACGAGTCCTATATCGACATAACCTGAAAGGCCACTTAGCAAGGAGAAGCCACTGCTCCAAAACCGCCATAAAAAAAGCCAGACTAGGGTTTGCAACTGCACATGGGGACAAAGATCGTACTTTTTTGAGAAATGTCCTATGGTCTGATGAAACAAAAATCGAACTGTTTGGCCATAATGACCATCGTTATGTTTGGAGGAAAAGGGGGAGGCTTGCAAGCCGAAGTACACCATCCCAACCATGAAGCACAGGGGTGGCAGCATCATGTTGTGGGGGTGCTTTGCTGCAGGAGGGGCTGGTGCACTTCACAAAATAGATGGCATCATGAGAAACGAAAATTATCTGTATTTATTGAAGCAACATCTCAAGACATCAGTCAGGAAGTTAAAGCTTGGTCGGAAATGGGTCTTCCAAATGGACAATGACCCCAAGCATACTTCCAAAGTTGTGGCAAAATGGCTTAAGGACAACAAAGTCAAGGTATTGGAGTGGTCATCACAAAGCCCTGACCTCAAGCCTATAGAAAATTTGTGGGCAGAACTGAAAAAGCGTGTGTGAGCAAGGATGGCCTAAAAACCTGACTCAGTTACACCAGCTCTGTCAGGAGGAATGGGCCAAAATTCATCCAACTTAGTGTGGGTAGCTTGTGGAAGGCTACCCGAAACATTTGACCCAAGTTAAACTATTTAAAGGCAATCCTACCAAATACTAATTGAGTGTATGTAAACTTCTGACCCACTGGGAATGTGATGAAAGAAATAAAAGCTGCAATAAATCATTCTATCTACTATTATTCTGGCATTTCACATTCTTAAAATAAAGTGGTGATCCTAACTGACCTAAGACAGGGAATTTTTACTAGGATTAAATGTCAGGAATTGTGAAAAACTGAGTTTAAATTTATTTGGCTAAGGTGCATATAAACCTCCGACTTCAACTATATAAATATAGAGTATGTCCCTGGGACACAACAATAATATGACATCTTAATCTGAGACATTAACATTATTTTAACGTCTGTATCTTATTATAAATAATGAACTGGTAGACATTTCCCTTCTTGATTTTCAAATGGGGTTTCTTGTTTGTTACCTATAAGAAGAAAATCATTCAGCTCTCCTTTCGTACTGGATTGGATTTTGTACAGGGATATATTCGATTTTCTTCTTCTGTTGTGTCTCATAGTGCGGACCCAGCTGAGACAGTGTGACCTGATCGTGTGCTTCAGCCACCCAGACAAGATGGCCTCTCTGAACAGAGTGGAACAGGTGGTGACCTGGCCCAAGACTGGAACTCAAGCTGAGGAGTGAGGGAGGAGAGGAGGAGGAGAGGATGAAGATGGCGATGTAAAGCAAAATAAGATATAGAGGAGGAGGCAGAAGAGGAGGTTAAAGACAAGGAGGAGGTAAAAGAGGAGGAAGAGGGGGAAGAGGGGGGAGAAGAAAAGGAAGTGGAGGAAGACGAGGAGGAAGAGGAGGAGGTAAAAGAGGAGGAAGAGGGGGAAGAGGGGGAGAAGAAAAGGAAGTGGAGGAAGAAGAGGAGGAAGAAGAGGAGGGGGGTGGAAGAAGGAGAAGATGAAGAAGTGAAGGACTAGAAGATTAAGAGAAGAGGAGAAAGCATGTGTATGTAGTTAGTCAAATAAAATCGTATTGGTAACATATACATGGTTAGCAGATGTTAATACGAGTGTAGCAAAATGCTTGTGCTTCTGGTTCCGACTATGCAGTAAAATCTAACAAGTAATCTAACAAATTTACAACAACTACCTTATATGCACAAATGTAAAGGGGTGAATACGAATATGTACATATAAATATATGGATGAGCAATAGCCGTGCGGCATAGGCAATATGCAGTAGATGGTGTAGAATACAGTATATACATATGAGAGGAGTAATGTAGGATATGTAAACATTATTAAAGTGGTGTTATTTAAAGTGACTAGTGATACCTTTATTAAATCCATGTATTAAAGTGGCCAGAGATTTGAGTCTGTATGTAGGCAGCAGCCTCTCTATGTTAGTGATGGCTTTTTAACAGTCTGATGGCCTTGAGATAGAAGCTGTTTTTCAATCTCTCGGTCCCAGCTTTGATGCACCTGTACTGACCTCGCCTTCTGGATGATAGTGGGGTGAACAGGCAGTGGCTCGGGTGGTTGTTGTCCTTGATGATCTTTTTGGGCTTCATGTGACATCGGGTGCTGTAGGTGTCCTGGAGGGCAGGTAGTTTTCCCCTGGTGATGCGTTGTGCAGACTGCACTACCCTCTAGTGAGCCTTGCGGTTGAGGGCGGTGTAATTGCCATACCAGGCGGTGATACAGCCAGACAGGATGGTCTCGATTGTGCATCTGTAAAGGTTTGTGAGTGTTTTAGATGACAAACCACATTTCTTCAGCCTCCTGAGGTTGAAGAGGCACTGTTGCGCCTTCTTCACCACGCTGTCTCTGTGGGTAGACCATTTCAGTTTGTCTGTGATGTGTACGCTGAGGAACTTAAAACTTTCCACCTTCTCCACTAATGTCCTGTTGATGTGGATGGGGGAGGTGCTCCCTCTGCTGTTTCCTGAAGTCCATGATCATCTTGTTGGTAATTAGGCCTACCACTGTAGTGTCGTCTGCAAACTTGATGATTGAGTTGGAGGCGTGCATGGCCATGCAGTCATGGATGAACAAGGAGTACAGGAGAGGGCTGAGAACGCACCCTTGTGGGGCCCCAGTGTTGAGGATCAGCTGGGTGGAGATGATGTTTCCTACCTTCACCTGGGGGCGGCCCGTCAGGAAGTCCAGGACCTAGTTGCACAGGGCGGAGTCGAGACTCAGGGTCTCAAGCTTAATGACGAGTTTGGAGGGTACTATGGTGTTAAATGCTGAGCTGTAGTCAATGAACAGTATTCTTACATAGGTATTCCGCTTGTCCAGATGGGATAGGGCAGTGTGCAGTGTGATGGTGATTGCATCGTCAGTGGACCTATTGGGGTGGTAAGCAAATTGGAGTGGGTCTAGGGTATCAGGTAGGGGGGAGGTGATATGATCCTTGACTAGTCTCTCAAAGCACTTCATAATGACAGAAGTGAGTGCAATGGGGCGATAGTCATTTAGTTCAGTTATCTTTGCTTTCTTAGGAACAGGAACAATGGTGGCCATCTTGAAGCATGTGGGGACAACAGACTGGGATAGGGATTGGTTGAATATGGCATAGGTTTAAATCCCGCCTGAGGCTGTCTGTTCAATAACATAGGTTCAAATCCCGCCTGAGGCTGTCTGTTCAATAACATAGGTTTAAATCCCGCCTGAGGCTATCTGTTCAATAACATAGGTTCAAATCCCGCCTGAGGCTGTCTGTTCAATAACATAGGTTTAAATCCCACCTGAGGCTATCTGTTCAATAACATAGGTTTAAATCCCACCTGAGGCTATCTGTTCAATAACATAGGTTTAAATCCCACCTGAGGCTATCTGTTCAATAACATAGGTTTAAATCCCACCTGAGGCTATCTGTTCAATAACATAGGTTTAAATCCCACCTGAGGCTATCTGTTCAATAACATAGGTTTAAATCCCACCTGAGGCTATCTGTTCAATAACATAGGTTTAAATCCCACCTGAGGCTATCTGTTCAATAACATAGGTTCAAATCCCGCCTGAGGCTATCTGTTTAGTAACATAGGTTCAAATCCCACTTGATTGGAGACAAACTTTATCTTTTCCCACTGCCATTCTCTCATCATCTGTTAAAAAACATCATGAAATACCTTAAATATATTTTCAAAAATAAGCATAGGATTGTAGTTTATGAGTGAAGTCCTTGACAGAGCAGAGAGAGGAGGCTGTTTGTTCACCTCGCTACCCATGAGGCCGGTGCCCAGGTGGTATGTGTTGCCTTGGTGACGTATCTGGATGTTGTAGACCTTGCCTTGGTTCAGCACCATGAGCGTGTAGGGCTGCCCAGAAGACCCCTTCTGTCCCTCACCCGAAACGCTCCATCCTGAAACACACAGCTACGTTGATACAAACTGTGTGTGAGTCTGAGGAGGCTGGTGGGAAGAGCTATAGGAGGAGGAGCTCATTGTTAAGACTTCTATGGAACGGCATCCTAAAACATATGGAAACCACATGTTTGACTTTGTTCCATTTATTCGAGACATTACAATGAGCCTGACCTCTTATAGCTCCTCCCAACAGCAGCCTCTGGTGTGTGTGTGTGTATGTGTGTGTGTGTGTGTGTGAACATATGTATATGTGTCAGTGAGGACCACCAGGGGTGGGGAGAACTACATAGAAAGCATATATAATTGTGAATTATAGGACTCCATGAGTTTTGTATTGTGGCCACACACCAACCCTAGTGGTGCGTGGCCATGAACCTAGCAAGTCTCGTCGAGAACCAGGAGGGGTGACAAAAACGTGATTTTGGAGGTATGGCTATGTAAGA
>NC_042969.1:30228805-30301305 GCF_901001165.1 Salmo trutta | reverse complement strand
GAAAGACCATGGCTGCTATCTCTCTGTCCCTCAGACAGCTAGGAGAGACCAGGGCTGATATATTCCTGTCCCTCACACTGCTTCTAGGAGAGACCATGGCTGATATCCCTGTCCCTCAGACAGCTAGGAGAGACCAGGGCTGATATATTCCTGTCGCTCACACTGCTTACTTGGAGAGACCAGGGCTGATGTCTCCCTGTCCCTCACACTGCTGCTAGGAGAGACCAGGGCTGATATCTCCCTGTCCCTCAGACAGTTACCAATGCTTCACTCTCAGGGTAGGAGTCAGGACAGCATGCTAATCAACACACTAATCAACCTGTCAGATCACTGCTGCTCTCTCTCTCTGTCTCTCTGTCTCTCTGTCTCTCTCTCTATCTCTCTGTCTCTCTCTCTCTGTCTCTCTCTATTTCTCTCTCTCTATTTCTCTCTCTCTATTTCTCTCTCTCTGTCTCTCTCTCTGTCTCTCTCTCTATTTCGCTCTCTCTGTCTCTACCTCTCTGTCTCTGTCTCTGTCTCTCTGTCTCTCTCTGTCTCTCTCTCTCTATTTCTCTCTCTCTGTCTCTCTCTCTGTCTCTCTCTCTCTGTCTCTCTCTCTCTGTCTCTCTGCCTCTCTCTCTCTTTCTGTCTCTCTCTTTCTATTTCTCTCTCTATTTCTCTCTCTGTGTCTCTCTCTGTCTCTCTCTGTCTCTCTCTGTCTCTCTCTCTGTCTCTCTCTATCTCTCTCTGTCTCTCTCTCTGTCTCTCTCTCTGTCTCTCTCTCTGTCTCTCTCTCTGTCTCTCTCTCTCTATTTCTCTCTCTCTGTCTCTCACTCTCTATTTCTCTCTCTCTGTCTCTCTCTCTCTCTCTGTCTCTCTCTCTATTTCTATCTCTCTGTCTCTCTCTCTCTCTCTCTCTGTCTCTATCTCTGTCTCTCTGTGTCTCTCTCTCTATTTCTCTCTCTCTGTCTCTCTCTCTCTATTTCTCTCTCTCTGTCTCTCTCTATTTCTCTCTCTCTGTCTCTCTCTCTCTCTCTCTCCCTGTCTCTATCTCTGTCTCTCTGTGTCTCTCTCTCTATTTCTCTCTCTCTGTCTCTCCCTCGTAATTAAATTCAATTCAATTCAAGGGGCTTTATTGGTATGGGAAACATATGTTAACATTGCCAAAGCAAAAAGGTAGATAAAATACAAAAGTGAAATAAACAATAAAAATGAACAGTAAACATTACACTCACAGAAGTTCCAAAATAATAAAGACATTACAAATGCCATATTATATCATATCTCTCTCTGTCTCTCTCCTTTTGTCTCTCTCTCTCTCTGTCAGGTCTATTTCAATTTAAGGTTTTTTTTGGCATGTGGTATTTCACCCAATAGATATGGGAGTTTATCAAAATTGGATTTGTTTTCGAATTTTTGTGGATCTGTGTAATCTGAGGGAAATATGTGTCTCTAATATGGTCGTACATTTGGCAGGAGGTTAGGAAGTGCATCTCAGTTTCCACCTCATTTTGTGGGCAGTGTGCACATAGCCTGTCTTCTCTTGAGAGGCAGGTCTGCCTACGGTGACCTTTCTCAATAGCACGGCTATGCTCACTGAGTCTACATAATCAAACTTTTCCTTAATTTTGGGTCAGTCACAGTGGTCAGGTATTCTGCCACTGTGTACTCTCTGTTTAGGGCCAAATAGCATTCTGGTTTGCTCTGTTTTTTGTTAATTCTTTCCAATATGTCAAGTATTTATCTTTTTGTTTTCTCATGATTTGGTTTGGTCTAATTGTGTTGCTGTCCTGGGGCTCTGTGGGGTCTGTTTGTGTTTGTGAACAGAGCCCCAGGACCAGCTTGCTTAGGGGACTCTTCTCCAGGTTCACCTCTCTGTAGGTGATGGATTTGTTATGGAAGGTTTGGGAATTGTTTCCTTTTAGGTGGTTGTAGAATTTAACGTCTCTTTTCACGATTTTGATCATTAGCGGGTATCACCCTAATTCCGCTTTGCATGCATTATTTGGTGTTTTACATTGTACACGGGATATTTTTGCAGAATTCTGGATGCAGATTCTCAATTTGGTATTTGTCCCATTTTGTGAATTCTTGGTTGGTGAGCGGACCCCAGACCTCACAACCATAAAGGGCAATGGGTTCTATTCAAGTATTTTTAGCCAGGTCCTAATTGGTATGTCAAATGTTATGTTCCTTTTGATGGCATAGAAGGCCCTTCTTGCCTCTCAGATTGTTCACAGCTTTGTGGAAGTTACCTGTGGCATTGATGTTTAGGCCGATGTATGTATCGTTTTTGTGTGCTCTAGGGCAACGGTGTGTAGATGGAGTTTGTATTCGTGGTCCTGGGAACTGGACCTTTTTTGGAACACCATTATCTTTGTCTTACTGAGATTTACTGTCAGGGCCCAGGTCTGACTGAACCTGTGCAGAAGATCTAGGTGCTGCTGTAGGCCCTCCTTGGTTGGTGACAGAAGCACCAGATCATCAGCAAATAGTAGACATTTGATTTCAGATTCTTGTAGGTTGAGGCCGGGTGCTGCAGAATGTTCTAGTGCTTTCGCCAATTTGTTGATATATATGTTGAAGAGAGTGGGGCTTAAGCTGCATCCCTGTCTCACCCCCTGGCCACGTGGAAAGAAATGTGTGTGTTTTATGCCAATTTTAACCGCACACTTGTTGTTTGTGTACATGGATTTCATAATGTTGTATGTTTTTCCCCCAACACCACTTTCCATCAATTTGTATAACAGACCCTTGTGCCAAATTGAGTCAAATGTTTTTTTAAATCAACAAAGCATGAGAAGAGTTTGCCTTTGTTTTGGTTTGTTTGTTTGTCAATTAGGGTATGCAGGTTGAATATGTGGTATGTGGTCTGTCGTATGGTAATTTGTTAAAAGCCAATTTGACATTTGCTCAGTACATTGTTTTCTCTGAGGAAATGTACGAGTCTGCTCTCTCTCTCTCTCTCTCTCTCTCTCTTTGTCTCTCTCTCGTCCCCCCTTTCTCTCTCTCCCTGGCCATTAGTATTCCATAGACAGGAAGTACAGTAAGAATGTGTGTGTGTGTGTCTGTGTAGCAGGTCCAGGGAAAGTATTATGCTGCTCGGTGACTCTGTGAGGATATGAAACAGCTCTCACTAGAACGTCATTCTCTTGTGCTGTGTCCTCTGACGCCCGGCCTTTATCCCTCTGAGAGACCCGTCTGTCGCTGTGATTAAAGACCTGCCTATTGGTGTTGATACTGAATGTACTACTTCTTGGAAGTGACTTGGAAAACAAGCTTGAGTTGAGTTGTTTTCTCTGTCTCGTTTGACTCTCTGATACAGGGCACAGACACACTCAGTTTTCAAGTTTTAATGTCACATGCACAAGTACAGTGAAATGGCTTTCTTGCAAACTCAAAACCCAACAATGCAATAATCGATAACAATGTATTACTTATTGTTAATCATTGCTGTGATGCTCAGTTGCAGCTGCACAATGCACAGGTTGTTGTTTGAATACCTGTTAAACCCCTACCTAAAAACTGTTTTATTAGGTTAGTAATAGTAGGTCGTTATAATTAGGGGTTCAAGCAACAAGGCTGGGTGAAACCCTATTGTATTTGTTGGCGTTGATTATTATTATTCCAGTTCTGCCAAAATGTTGTTAAAAGATGCACATTCCCATGAGATAGTAAGGCCTAGGAGGGTGCAACCTGGCGTGATGGTAAAGGGCCAAGGGCCACACGCTCCTCACCCCGTGTAACGTAGAGTTGTGAAATTCAGTTCATAGGTCCCTTTCCTCACAAGGAAACATTTGCATAAGAGCCTATGATGTCCGCAATGATGGATTTTCCGCCATTTTGAATTTTGTGAAGAACACTTAAAACGCAAAGGTTTCACAACACAATATTTTCCAGGTTAATATGTCAAACAACATGGTCGCTACTGACCAATAAACATTCACGTGGGTGTGGTCTGACACGTAAATGCATATAAATCCGACACAGATATTTGTATTGTAATAAAACTTGGTGCACATGTTCCAAACACTGTCAAGACTCAACATACGCAAGCGCATTCAGATTGACCACACAGTGGTGCTATAACAGGCACATGTTTATATCGATTGATCTGTTTGACTCAGAGTGATGAAATTTGGCACACATGCTCAGGGATATAAATCTAGCTAACTTGTAAAGTTTGATTCAGTTTAGCTGCATGGTGACGCTGTTAAACAGGAAAAAACATTCATACAAGCTCATTGGCTCATAGCGCCCATATTGTTTGAGCTAGAGTCCTGGAAAATATTGTGTTTAAAGACATGGGTACATATATGCTATGTACCAAATGTGGTGCCAATCGGTCCAGCGGTTCTGGAGAAGAAGACTTTAAAGTAGTCAACATCATTGATAATTGTCCAAAATACATCAAAAGCATATTGCATGATCTGTTTGATGTCGAGTTCTGATATTTGGCAAACATGGAAAGGAGTACAGAAGTAGCTCTTCCTAGGGCGATGTGTCCAATGTGTCCTGAGGGTGGTACTATTGAGCCAAACCTTGAACCCTGGCATGGCTGCTTGCAGTTATATTTTTTTCCATTTAATTTTGAAGTAAAATAGACTTGTATGGCATTGCACTCTCTCTCTGTCTCGACCCAGTTACCCAGACTCTGTTCCCAGTGTCCACTCCAGTATGTTTGTCTGAACATGTGACAAAGATGCAGTGGGACAATAGTTTTATCCTTATGGAACAGGCAGCGACCCCTGAACTTTACAGGATTAAAGGTCGCAGGGTGTGGGAGGGAGGGGCGGACCGGGACCCCATACTGTGGTCTTTGTCTTTAAATGGCACCAACACACAGGATGGACTGAAATAGTCTTTCACTCAGTCAGTCCCTCAGTCTGGCTAGTCGCTCTGGGGTCTGTTGTTGTCCTGTGCTCACTTATAGTAAACTGCCTACTAAATATACCAGTTTTGTCCCTCATAAGATAGAGTAGGCCTATGTCTATGGTCATGTATAGTCAGCTCAACAGTAATCGATCTATGACTGCTAAATGTAGCCTAAGATACAGTGTAGTAGTAGGTCTATGACTGCTAATTGTAGCCTTAGACACAGTGTAGTAGTAGGTCTATGACTGCTAATTGTAGCCTTAGGCACAGTGTAGTAGTAGGTCTATGACTGCTAATTGTAGCCTTAGACACAGTGTAGTAGTAGGTCTATGACTGCTAATTGTAGCCTTAGGCACAGTGTAGTAGTAGGTCTATGACTGCTAATTGTAGCCTTAGGCACAGTGTAGTAGTAGGTCTATGACTGCTAATTGTAGCCTTAGGCACAGTGTAGTAGTAGGTCTATGACTGCTAATTGTAGCCTTAGGCACAGTGTAGTAGTAGGTCTATGACTGCTAATTGTAGCCTTAGGCACAGTGTAGTAGTAGGTCTATGACTGCTAATTGTAGCCTTAGGCACAGTGTAGTAGTAGGTCTATGACTGCTAATTGTAGCCTTAGGCACAGTGTAGTAGTAGGTCTATGACTGCTAATTGTAGCCTTAGGCACAGTGTAGTAGTAGGTCTATGACTGCTAATTATAGCCTTAGGCACAGTGTAGGGCAGGCTACCAGTTTTGTCCTTCACAAGATACAGTATTATAATATGTCTAGTTTAGACAAGGTCTTGCTGTTTTTTCTCATCACGTTGGTTTCTGTTAGGTTGTTTATCTTCCCCTGAGAAGAATAGTGAGCACCCATCCTGTGTGTGTGTTAGATAAACCCAGGCTGCTTGAAGTACGCTGCTATTATCCAGATCATTTAGTCTAAAGTACTGTTGTATTGTAGTACAAAAGGCCAGGAGTCATCATCCCTCTGTAAATGCCTGAGTATTATTGTTTCTTTATATACAGTTGAAGTCAGAAGTTTACATACACCTTAGCCAAATACGTTTAAATTCAGTTTTTCACAATTCCTGACATTTAATCCTAGTAAAAATTCCCTGTCTTAGGTCAGTTAGGATCACCACTTTATTTTAAGAATGTGAAATGTCAGGATAATAGTAGAGAGAAAGATTTATTTCAGCTTTTATTTCTTTCATCACATCCCCAGTGGGTCAGAAGTTTACGTACACTCAATTAGTATTTGGTAGCATTGCCTTTAAATTGTTTAACTTGGGTCAAACGTTTCGGGTAGCCTTCCACAAGCTTCCCACAATAAGTTGGGTGAATTTTGGCCCATTCCTCCTGACAGGGCTGCTGTAACTGAGTCAGGTTTGTAGGCCTCCTTGCTCGCACACTTTCAGTTCTGCCCACACATTTCCTATGGGATTGAGGTCAGGGCTTTGCGATGGCCACTCCAATACCTTGACTTTGTTGTCCTTAAGCAATTTTGCCACAACTTTGGAAGTATGCTTGGGGTCATTGTCCATTTGGAAGACCCATTTGCGACCAAGCTTTAACTTCCAGACTGATGTCTTGAGTTGCTTCAATATATACAGATAATTTTCGTTTCTCATGATGCAATCTATTTTGTGAAGTGCACCAGTCCCTCCTGAAGCAAAGCACCTCACAACATGATGCTGCCACCCCCGTGCTTCTACGGTTGGGATGGTGTTCTTCGACTTGCAAGCCTCTGTCACGACTTCTGCCGAAGTCGGTCCCTCTCCTTGTTCGGGTGGCGTTCAGCGGTCGACGTCACCGGCCTTCTAGCCATCGCCATCCACTTTTCATTTTCCATTTGTTTTGTCCTTGTCTTACACACCTGGTTTCACTCCCCCAATTACTTGTTCATTATTTAACCCTCTGTTCCCCCATGTTTGTTTGTGAGTGATTGTTTGTATGTAATACGGTTCGTTATTGTGGGCTCACATTATTGCGTTGTGTTTGTTGTATTTTGAGTATATTACATTTATTACTCATATCTGCTGTCCTGCCTGCGCCTGACTCCTCCACACCAGCTACACAGACTTTATTACACCCTCCCCCTTTTTCCTCCAAACATAACGATGGTCATTATGGCCAAACAGTTCTATTTTTGTTTCATCAGACCAGAGGACATTTCTCCAAAAAGTACAGTTGCAAACCCTAGTCTGGCTTTTTTTATGGCAGATTTGGAGCAATGGCTTCTTCCTTGCTGAGTGGCCTTTCAGGTTATGTCGATATAGGACTCATTTTACTGTAGATATAGATAATTTTGTACCTGTTTCTTCCAGCATCTTCACAAGGTCCTTTGCTGTTGTTCTGGGATTGATTTGCACTTTTCACACCAAAGTATGTTTATCTCTAGGAGACAGAACGAGTCTCCTTCCTGAGTGGTATGACGGCTGCGTGGTCCCATGGTGTTTATACTTGCGTACTATTGTTTGTACAGATGAACGTGGTACCGTCAGGCATTTGGAAATTGTTCCCAAGGATGAACCAGACTTGTGGAGTTCTACAATTCGTTTTCTGAAGTTTTGGCTGATTTCTTTTATCACCCATGATGTCAAGCAAAGAGGCACTGAGTTTGAAGGTAGGCCTTGAAATACATCCACAAATACACCGCCAATTGACTCAAATTATGTCAATTAGCCTATCAGAAGCTTCTAAAGCCATGACATAATTTTCTTGAATTTTCCAAGCTGTTTAAAGGCACAGTCAATTTAGTGTATGTAAACCTCTGACCCACTGGAATTGTGAGTTATAAGTTAGATAATCTGTCTGTAAACAATTGTTGGAAAAATGACTTGTGTCATGCACAAAGTAGATGTCCTAACCGACTTGCCAAAACTATAGTTTGTTAACCAGAAATTTGTGGAGTGGTTGAAAAATGAGTTTTAATGACTCCAACCTAAGTGTATGTAAACTTCCGACTTCATCTGTAGCTAGGTGGGAACATTTTCTCTCTCTCTCTCTCTCTCTCTCTCTTTCTCCTGCTGTGTTGTGTTATTATGTTGTTTTGTATATACTGAACAAAAATATAAACAAAACATGCAAAGTCTTGGTCCCATGTTTCATGATCTGAAATAAAAGATCTCTGAAATTTTGCATACGCAAAAAAAGCTTATTTCTCTCATTTTGTGCACAAATTTGTTTACATCCCTGTTAGTGAGCATTTCTCCTTTACCAAGATAATCCATCCACCTGACAGGTGGCATATCAATAAGTTGATTAAACAGCAGGATCATTACACAGATGCATCTTGTGCTGGGGACAATAAAAGGCTTCTCTAAAATGTGCAGTTTTGTAACACAACACAATGCCACAGATGTCTCATGTTTTGAAGGAGCGTGCAATTGGCATGCTGACTGCAGGAATATTTACAGTATGTCTGTGATAAAGCCTTTTTGTGGGAAAAAACTAATTCTGATTGGCTGGGCCTGGCTCCCCCAGTGGGTGGGCCTGTACCCTCCCAGGCCCACCCATGGCTGAGCCCCTGCCCAGTCATGTGTAACCCATAATTTATACATTTTAATTGACTGATTTCCTTATATGAACTGTAACTCAGTAAAATCTTTGAAATTGTTGCATGTTACATTTATATTTTTTGTTCAGTATAATATTGACGCTGAGGATTTAAAGGTTATGGAGAGAGGCCACAGACTGTTAAGTGTTTAACTCACTGAGACGAAATCACATGGACACCCAACATATTTATTTGGACAGTGCAGCTAAAACTTTTAATTTTTGGATTTAAGATAACATGTTTTATATGAGACGACTGTCACGTCCTGACCAGTAAAAGGGGTTGTTTGTTATTGTAGTTTGGTCAGGGCGTGGCAGGGGGTGTTTGTTTTATGTGTTTCGGGGTTTTTTGGTTAATGTTCTATGTTAGTATATTTCTATGTTCGTTCTAGTCTTTCTATTTCTATGTTTAGTTTTTGGGTTGACCTTCAATTGGAGGCAGCTGTTCCTCGTTGCCTCTAATTGAAGGTCCTATTTAGTAGGGGTGTTTTTTCATGGGTTTTTGTGGGTAGTTGTTCCTTGTGTAGTTGTGTGCCTTACAGGACTGTTTCTCGTCATTGTTTTGTTTAAGTATTTATTTAGGTTTTCTTCATTAAATAAAGAAGATGAGCATACACATTCCTACCGCGCCTTGGTCCCATTTTTACGATGAACGTGACAGAACTACCACCACCAACGGACCAAGCAGCGGAGGAAGGAGCGGCAGAGGTATTTGGAGTCGTGGACATAGGAGGAAGTTTTGGATGGGGCAGGACCTTGGCACCAGGCTGGGGAGTACCGGCGACCTAAGGAGGAGCTGGAGGCAGCCAAGGCGGAGCGGTGTCATTACGAGGCATTATACGCGCAGATTGGCAAGTGTGAGAGGCAGCCCCAATAATTTTTTGGGGGGGGAGCACACGGGAAGATTGGCTAGGGCAGGCAGTAGACCTGAGCCAACTCCCCGTGCTTATTATGGGGAGCAACGGATCAGAAGAGCGCCGGTCTATGCGGAAGTGCGCACAATCTCGCCCATGCGCACGCACAGTCCGGTGCGAGCGATACCAGCCCCCCGTAAGTGCCGTGCTAGAGTGGGCATCCAGCCAGGTAGGAGTATGCCTGCGCAGCACATCTGGCCACCAGTGTGCTCTACGCACGGCAGCCATCAGGCCTCTGCACAGCCCAGTTCGCCCTGTGCCAGCACTCTGCCCGTGCAGGGCTACTGTGACTACCCAGCCAGAACGGGTGGTGCAGGCTGTGCGCTCCAGACCTCCAGTGCTTGTTCATGGCCCGGTGTATCCAGTTCCTGCTCCTCGTACTAGCCTTAGGGTGCGTGGCCCTAGTCTGGCACCTCCAAAGCCAGCACCACGCACCAGGCCTCCAGTGCGTCAGCCCAGTCCAGTTCTTCCTACTCCTGCTCCTCGCACTAGCCCTGTGGTGCGTGTAAATAGTCTGGCACCTCCAAAGCCAGCCCCACGCATCAGGCCTTCAGTGCGCAGTCCCCGTCTAGAGTTTCCGGCGACAGTGCCCCGTCTAGAGCTTCCGGCGACAGTGCCCCGTCTAGCGCTTCCGGCGACAGTGCCCCGTCTAGAGCTTCCGGCGACAGTGCCCCGTCTAGATCTTCCGGCGACAGTGCCCTGTCCAGTGCTTCCGGCGACGTCCTACAGTCCGGAACCGACAGAGACGGCCCACAGTCTGGAACCGACAGAGACGGCCCACAGTCCGGAACCGACAAAGACGGCCCACAGTCCGGAACCGACAGAGACGGCCCACAGTCCGGAACCGACAGAGACGGCCTACAGTCCGGAACCGGCGCAGCCAGAGATGCCCTATAGTCCGGAACCGGCGCAGCCAGAGTCGCCCTCCAGTCCGGAACCGGCGCAGCCAGAGTCGCCCTCCAGTCCGGAACCGGCGCAGCCAAAGTCGCCCTCCAGTCCGGAACCGGCGCAGCCAGAGTCGCCCTCCAGTCCGGAACCGGCGCAGCCAGAGTCGCCCTACAGTCCGGAACCGGCGCAGCCAGAGTCACCCTCCAGTCCGGAACCGGCGCAGCCAGAGTCGCCCTCCAGCGACGCGCATCAGCCCGAGGTCTCCAGCGACGCGCATCAGCCCGAGGTCTCCAGCGACGCGCCTCAGCCCGAGGTCTCCAGCATTCCTGCTGCGCCTTGGTCCCATCTTTACGACAAACGTGACAACGACAGTACAGAATGTCACCTTTTATTTGAGGGTGTTTTCATACATATCTATTTTACTGTTTAGAAATATACCTGGTTGACTGGGGTGCCGGCGGTGAAAGTTGGCGATGAGGGCCGGGTCCAGGATGTCTTTAGCGGGAACCCAACACTTCCCAACACCTCGAACCCTCAGGAGGCATCTCACCGTGTACGTTGGCTGGCCATCGATGACACGGGGGGAGGGATGGGCCTAGAAACAAAAGACAAGGGGCAGTCAGACATGGTTTTGACTCTAGACACGGAAAAGGTAGGAAAAATACGGAGGGTACAGGGCAACAGAGGACGAACAGCAGAGGGGCTAATGATCTTGGAGCGGGGGGAAAAGTCTTGGCTTCCAAGAGTGTAGCTGCAGCACTATAGCAGTGTGCCAGCGCCTCAGGCTTGACCTTCTTGGATACCGGTAAGTGCTGTGGAAGTGAAGTGGTCCGGGCCTTGCTTAACCCCTCCCGGAGGTCCTGGTACTCTGCGGAGCTGGCGGAGAGGTCTAGGGCAATTTCCAAGCCCCCAGGAAGACGTCCCGGGGCAGGCAGAGCTGACTTCAGGCAATGAGTGTGGCAGGATGGGCTCCACCCCACGATGGCACCAGTAGCCCAGTCAATGGATGGATTGTGTCGCTGGAGCCAAGAGAATCCCAATACCATGGGAACCTGCGGCGACTCAACCAGCAGGAATTGGACACTCATAGGTTAACGGGGGTGGGCTTATGGGTGACCCGGCCTATAGAGCTCTCATCCAGCACTCTAACACCCATGGGAATGGAGAGTGGTTGAGTGGGGATGCTCAGCTCGGACGCCAGGGTAACGTCCATGAGACTCATTTCGGCCCCCGGGTTGATGAGTACCTGGAGAGACTTGGACTGGTCGCCCCACAGCAGGGTGGCATGGAGAGGGAGGCGAGTAAGGGGAGAATAACAATTATCTTGAAGACCCACCAGTGTACTCACTCCAACGAATGAGCTAGGTCTCTTGAAGGGACATGTAGACACAATATGACCGGCAGTACCGCAATACAGACAACTCTGGGTCTCAAGTCTGCGTACTTTCAGACTGGAGACAGCCTAGCCCTGCCGAGCTGCATCGGCTTGGGAAGAGGTGAATCGTCTCCGGAGGCTCTTGGACGGACTAGGGTAACCATTGATCCGGATGGTTAAAGCGATGAATGAGTCGAGATCCGTCGGTAGTTCTCGGGCTGCCAGCTCATCCAGAGAGTGAGCTGTAGCCTATTGCCTGTTTCTATTTGAGTCTTTTTTTAAGAATGTGAAACAACGTTGTGGCTGTTTGCTGCTTTTCATTATATCATGTATCTGTCCTATAGGCTAAAAGGATTTTGTTCATATGTGCATAATATTATATTTTTGGGAGGGCCAAGAGACCTGAGGTGGCAGAACGGAGTGCTCGGGTTGGGGTGTAGGTTTTGAGCATAGCCTGAAGGTAGTGAGGGGCAGTTCCTCTTGCTGTTCCGTAGGTAAGCCCCAGGGTCTTGTAGTGGATGTGATCTTCCACTGGAAGCCAGTGGAGTGAGTGGAGGAGTGGGGTGACATGGCTCTCACCATCATCATTAACATTATTTACATCATTCAAATTCACCAAATAATTTTGTTCATAAGCGTTATAAGGCTTATGAACAAAATGATTTGTTAATGATGATGGTGAGAGCCCAGTAACAGATGGACTCCCATCCCTTTCATCATAGAGACTATTGTTACTTCCACCTCAAACTCAACCTCAACAAGACCTGCCCGCTCAAGGCCTGCCAGCTCAAGGCCTGCCAGCTCAAGGCCTGCCCGCTCAAGTCAAGGCCTGCCCGCTCAAAGACCATTAAAATACCTTGGGTGTTTGCGCAATAACCAAGGCTGTGTCCAATCCGAGGCACATAAACATATGAAAACATTAACTCATTACTTTGATGATTTCTCTGTTAAATCTTCTAGACCCTGCTGCAAATCAAGCAGACAACAGCAGATAATCAACACAAATGTAGGGGTATTGGATTGCATCTTCACTGGTGCAGCAGCTGCTTTTGCATCGTGTGCTATAGGCCTATCACAACAGCTGGTTGTCACTTGACTGTCATTCAGAAAAATATTTCCTCGATCAGCTGATGATGGTTGCCAATATCACTAGGCCTAACTAAACAGCTGGATACCAAATACGCACACAAAAAAATAGGTATATTAGTCTACGCATAGCCTATTGAAGAATGACGCAAGTTAGGTGACTCTTTCGGTTAGAATAATTTGATTTTGCAATCGCATACACCATTTTGGATTTGTGTGCCCGTGAAATTTTTTTTAATGACTTCTGTCCCGCTGAGTGTGCATAGTTGTCATCAAGGCAAAGGGTGGCTACTTTGAAGAATTCAAAATATAAAATATATTTTGATTTGTTTAACACTTTTTTGGTTACTACATGATTCCATATGTGTTATTTCATAGTTTTGATGTCTTCACTATTATTCTACAATGTAGAAAATAGTAAAAATAAGAAAAACCCTTGAATGAGTAGGTGTGTCCAAACTATATATATATAGTGCCTTCAGAAAGTATTCATACCCCTTGACTTATTCCACATTTTGTTGTGTTACAGCCTGGATTATGTTTTTTTTCACACAATACACCATAATGACAAATTGAAAACATAATTTTAGATTTTTTTACTAGTTTATTGAAAATGAAATACAGAAATATTCAATTTACATAAGTATTCATACCTCTGAGTCATTACTTTGTAGAAACACCTTTGTCAGCGATTACAGCTGTGAGTCTTTCTGGGTAAATCCCTAAGAGCTTTCCACACCTGGATTGTCCAAAATTTACCCATTATTCTTTTCAAACTCTGTCAAATTGTTTGTTGATCATTGCTACACAACCATTTTCAGTTCTTGCCATAGATTATCAAGTAGATTTAAGCCAAAACTGTAACTTGGCCTCTCAGGAATATTCACTGTCTTCTTGGTACGCAACTCTAGTATAGATTTGGCCTTGTGTTTTAGGTTATTGTCCTGCTGAAATTCATGCTACTTATTATGTGACTTGTTAAGCAAATACTCCTGAACGTATTTAGGCTTGCCATGACAAAGGGGTTGAATACTTACTGACTCAAGACATTTCAGCTTTTCATATTTAATTCATGTGTGAACAATTCTAAAAACATATTTATACTTTGAGTTTATGAGGTTTTGTGTGCAGGACAGTGACAAACAATCTAATTTTAATACATTTTAATTTCAGACCGTAACACAACAACATTTGTAAAAAGTCAAAGGGTGTGAATATCGTCCAAAATATAAGCCAAATGAAAATGTATACATTTTTCCTATGAAATAGATTAATACCTCTCAGTACCTCCTATGACCAGGTTAATACCTCTCAGTACTTCCTATGACCAGGTAAATACCCCACAGTACCTCCTATGACCAGGTTAATACCTCACAGTACCTCCTATGACCAGGTTAATACCTCACAGTACCTCCTATGACCAGGTTAATACCTCTCAGTACCTCCTATGACCAGATTAATACCTCACAGTACCTCCTATGACCAGGTTAATACCTCAGTACCTCCTATGACCAGGTTAATACTTCTCAATACCTTCTATGACCAGGTTAATACCTCAGTACCTCCTATGACCAGGTTAATACCTCAGTACCCATGACCAGGTTAATACTTCTCAATAACTTCTATGACTAGGTTAATACCTCAGTAACTCCTATGACCAGGTTAATATCTCAGTACCTCCTATGACCAGGTTAATACCTCACAGTACCTCCTATGACCAGGTTAATACCTGTCAGTACTTCCTATGACCAGGTTAATACCTCACAGTACCTCCTATGACCAGGTTAATACCTCATGTACCTCCTATGACCAGGTTAATACCTCAGTACCTCCTATGACCAGGTTGATACCTAAATACCTCCTATGACCAGGTTACTACCTCAGTACCTCCTATGACCAGGTTGATACCTCTCAGTACCTCCTATGACCAGGTTAATACCTCACAGTACCTCCTATGACCAGGTTAATACCTCTCAGTACATCCTATGACCAGGTTAATACCTCAGTACCTCCTATGACCAGGTTAATACCTCACAGTACCTCCTATGACCAGGTTAATACCTGTCAGTACCTCCTATGACCAGGTTAATACCTCACAGTACCTCCTATGACCAGGTTAATACCTGTCAGTACTTCCTATGACCAGGTTAATACCTCACAGTACCTCCTATGACCAGGTTAATACCTGTCAGTACCTCCTATGACCAGGTTAATACCTGTCAGTACCTCCTATGACCAGGTTAATACCTCAGTACCTCCTATGACCAGGTTAATACCTCAGTACCTCCTATGACCAGGTTAATACCTGTCAGTACTTCCTATGACCAGGTTAATACCTCACAGTACCTCCTATGGCCAGGTTAATACCTGTCAGTACCTCCTATGACCAGGTTAATACCTCATGTACCTCCTATGACCAGGTTAATACCTCAGTACCTCCTATGACCAGGTTAATACCTCAGTACCTCCTATGACCAGGTTAATACCTCAGTACCTCCTATGACCAGGTTAATACCTCAGTACCTCCTATGACCAGGTTAATACCTCAGTACCTCCTATGACCAGGTTAATACCTCAGTACCTCCTATGACCAGGTTAATACCTCAGTACCTCCTATGACCAGGTTAATACTTCTCAATACCTTCTATGACCAGGTTAGTACCTCAGTACCTCCCAGTTGGTTCCTGGTTTTGTTTCCTAACGCCTTTATAAGGTTATTACAGTGTTATTGTCTGTCTGCTCTGAGTTGTTTTGTAATGTTATTTATTGTCTGAGAGGAGCTCAGGTTGAGGAAATGAGTCCTGCTGACATCGTCTGGTCTGGTCTGCTGCTCAGGCAGGTAACTGGAAGCAGGCCTTGACACGCTCCTCACCCTCAACCGACCCTCTTTCTGCTCTCTGTCTCTGCTCTCTCTCTGTCTCTATGTCTATCTCTTTGTCTTATTTAACCTTTATTTAGGCAGGGGAGTTTCCATTGGGACCAAGGTCTCTTTCTCTACAGAGTTCAGTCAACCAACTCAGCTTGAGAACTTGTTGCCAGAAAGTTACATCCTAGTTACAATGCTAATTACAATGTCATTGCAAACATGGGTGGTAGTTTGCCAAACTCTTGGTTGGCTGCCGGGGGCTGTTGTCCTGCTAGTCTACCCACGCAGTAGTGCCAGCTCAGGCATTCTGGAGGCCCCATTCCCTCCATCTGTCCCTCCGTTCCTTCCACCTCCCTGCCTGGCATCTAAATCTGCTCTCCTGATCACATGGTGGGACCAAAGAAAAGGGGAAAAATAAAGAAAGGATTTCTCCTGGGCTTAAAGGAGAGAACAGTCCTACATTTTTCTTGCCACTCTCAGAAGTCAGTGTTGTAATGTGATCCAGGATAGAACCTGTCGGTCCACCTGGCTTGACCTTGACCCTTACGCTGACCCTGACCCTTACCCTGCCCCTTACCCTGCCCCTTACTCTTACCCGGACCCTTACCCTGATCCTTACCCTGCCCCTTACCCTGACCCTGTACCTGCCCCTTACCCTGTCCCTTACCCTGACCCTGCACCTGCCCCTGACCCTTACCCTGACCCTGCCCCTTACCCTGACCCTGCACCTGCCCCTTACCCTGCCCCTTACCCTGACCCTGTACCTGCCCCTTACCCTGCCCCTTACCCTGCCCCTTACCCTGACCCTACCCCTTACCCTGACCCTGCACCTGCCCCTTACCCTGCCCCTGACCCTTACCCTGACCCTGTAACTGCCCCTTACCCTGACCCTGCACCTGCCCCTTACCCTGCCCCTTACCCTGACCCTACCCCTTACCCTGACCCTGCCCCTTACCCTGCCCATGACCCTTACCTGGACCCTTACCCTGATCCTTACCCTGCCCCTTACCCTGACCCTGCCCCTTACCCTGCCCCTTACCCTGACCCTACCCCTTACCCTGACCCTGCACCTGCCCCTTACCCTGACCCTGCACCTGCCCCTGACCCTTACCCTGCCCCTTACCCTGCCCCTTACCCTGACCCTTACCCTGACCCTTACCCTGACCCTTACCCTGCCCCTTACCCTGACCCTTACCCTGCACCTGCCCCTTACCCTGCCCCTTACCCTTACCCTGCCCCTTACCCTGCCCCTTACCCTGACCCTTACCCTGCACCTGCCCCTTACCCTGCCCCTTACCCTTACCCTGCCCCTTACCCTGCCCCTTACCCTGACCCTTCACCTGCCCCTTACCCTGACCCTGCCCCTTACCCTGCCCCTTACCCTGCCCCTTACCCTGACCCTTCACCTGCCCCTTACCCTGCCCCTTACCCTGCCCCTTACCCTGACCCTTCACCTGCCCCTTCACCTGCCCCTTACACTGGTCAACAGTAGTGCACTCTATAGGGGATAGGGTGCCATTTGAGACGCAGGAGGCCCATTGTCCTGCCCACCCACAGACAGGCCACAGCACTGAGCACGGCAGGACAGACAGACAGGCAGAATGGCCACAGCACTGAGCAAGGCAGGACAGACAGACAGACAGACAGACAGACAGACAGACAGACAGACAGACAGACAGACAGACAGACAGGCCAAAGCACTTAGCACTGCAGGACAGACAGACAGGCCACAGCACTTAGCACTGCAGGACAGACAGACAGACAGACCACAGCACTGAGCAGTGCAGGACAGACAGACAGACAAGCCACAGCACAGCACTGCAGGACAGGCAGACAGACAGGCCACAGCACTGAGCACTGCAGGACAGACAGACACCCTTATTGTCTGTCTGTCTGTCTGTCTGTCTGTCTGTCTGACTGACTGTCTCTCTATTGCTCTTTCTCTCTCTATCGCTCTCTCTCTTTATCTCTTTCTCTCTCTGTCTCTCTGTCTCTCTCTCTCTCTGTTTCTCTCTCTGTCCCTCACTGTGTTTTCTTCTCTCTCTCTCTTTTCTTTCTTCCTCTTTACCCTGAGTTGCCTTATTGCTATTATAAACTGATTACCAACAGAATTAGAGCAGTAAAAAGAAATGCTTTCAGCACACCAGCATTCAGGTCTCGAACCACCCAGTTTATAATACCTTTTAACCCATGTCTGAGCCAGGGTTATTGTGTGTTGATCCAAAGGTACGCTTGCTAGATTGGCTGTTGGTGTGTAGTGGTGTGTAGTGAAACCAGCTTTCAAACATCTTCACACCAGGTCTACATTGACCGCTTCACATCCTGGTCTTTGTGTCTGAACAGACTGAACTGGTCTGACTGACCACACTAGCCCCTAGAATGGAGTCATGTGATGAATACACACAGAGGAAAGGAAATGAGAGGAGAGATGAAGGGAAGGAAGAGGAGAGAAGAAGAAAGTCAAGGTGTATATAACCAGAGAACTGGTCTGACTGCTGTGGTCCCTAGAATAAATCCTGTGTGAATACACACAGAGAGGAGAAGGGGAAATGAAAGGAGTAGAGGAGGAAAGGAGAGGAGTGGAGTGGAGTGGAGGGGGAGGAGAGGAGAGGAGTGGAGGGGGAGGAGAGGAGGTAAGGAGAGGAGTGGAGGAGGAGAGGAGAGAGGGGGAGGAGAGGAGGTAAGGAGAGGAGTGGAGGAGGAGAGGAGTGGAGTGGAGGGGGAGGAGAGGAGTGGAGGAGGGGAGGAGAGGAGTGGAGGGGAGGGGGAGGAGAGGAGGAAAGGAGAGGAGTGGAGGGGGAGGAGAGGAGTGGAGCGAGGAGGAGAGGAGTAGAGTGAGGAGGAGAGAAGAGGAGTAGAGTGAGGAGGAGAGGAGTGGAGTTGAGGCAGGTGGAGAAGAGGAAAGGAGAGTAGTGGAGTGGAGGGAAGAGGAGTGGAGGAAAGGAGAGGAGTAGAGTGAGGAGGATAGGAGTGGAGGGAGGAGGAGGAAAGGAGTAGAGGAGAGGAGAGGAGTGGAGTGAGGGGGAGAGGAGTGGAGAAGGAGTGGAGGAGGAGAGGAGTGGAGTGGAGGGAGGTGGAGAGGAGGACAGGAGGAGAGAAGAGGGGAGAGGAGAGGATTAGTAGTAGTGTCTGGCCGGTAGGTCAGTGGGAGGAAATGCCCCCCATCACGGAGCACTAGAGAGAAGAAGCCAGTTGGTAGAACCAATGGCGAGGGAGAGCAAAGGTGTGTGTGTGAGAGAGAGAGAGAGAGAGAGAGAGAGAGAGAGAGGGGCTGTGCGTGGGACCAGGAAGAGAGGAGAGAACTGCTTAATTCACTGAGAGGTGAACAATGTTCTTTTGTTTATTTAGTTATATAACGTCAGATTGACATGGTAACATGGCAGCAGTATAGTAGGTTATTTCAATGTGCTTTTACTGTACAGTTGACAGTTTTTTATTTTATTTATTTATTTATTTCACCTTTATTTAACCAGGTAGGCAAGTTGAGAACAAGTTCTCATTTACAATTGAGACGTGAACGAGAAACAAGGAAATCAGTTCGACAACATACAACAACACAGAGTTACACATGGAGTAAACAACATACAGTCAATAATACAGTAGAAAAAAATAAGACTATATACAATGTGAGCAAATGATGTGAGATAAGGGAGGTAAAGGCAAAAAAATGCCATGGTGGCAAAGTAAATAAAGTATAGCAAGAAAAACACTGGAATGGTAGATTTGTAGTTTGAAGAAAGTTCAAAGTTCAAATATAAATAATATGGTGCAAAGGAGCAAAATAAATAAAATAAATAAATACAGTAGGGGAAGAGGTAGTAGTTTGGGCTAAATTATAGATGGGCAATGTACAGGTGCAGTGATCTGTGAGCTGCTCTGACAGCTGGTGCTTAAAGCTAGTGAGGGAGATAAGTGTTTCCAGTTTCAGAGATTTTTGTAGTTCGTTCCAGTCATTGGCAGCAGAGAACTGGAAGGAGAGACGACCAAAGGAGGAGTTGGCTTTAGGGGTGACCAGAGAGATATACCTGCTGGAGCGCGTGCTACAGGTGGGTGCTGCTATGGTGACCAGTGAGCGGAGATAAGGGGGGACTTTACCTAGCAGGGTCTTGTAGATGACCTGGAGCCAATGTGTTTGGCGACGATTATGAAGTGAAGGCCAGCCAACGAGAGGTCGCAGTGGTGGGTTGTATATGGGGCTTTGGTGACAAAACGGATGGCACTGTGATAGACTGCATCCAGCTTGTTGAGTAGGGTATTGGAGGCTATTTTGTAAATGACATCGCCGAAGTCGAGGATTGGTAGGATGGTCAGTTTTACGAGGGTATGTTTGGCAGCATGAGTGAAGGATGCTTTGTTGTGAAATAGGAAGCCAATTCTAGATTTCACTTTGGATTGGAGATGATTGATGTGAGTCTGGAAGGAGAGTTTACAGTCTAACCAGACACCTAGGTATTTGTAGTTGTCCACAAATTCTAAGTTAGAACCGTCCAGAGAAGTTATGCTGGATGGGCGGGCAGGTGCAGGCAGCGATCGGTTGAAGAGCATGCATTTAGTTTTACTTGTGTTTAGGAGCAGTTGGAGACCACGGAAGGAGAGTTGAATGGCATTGAAGCTCGTCTGGAGGGTTGTTAACACAGTGTCCAAAGAAGGGCCAGAAGTATACAGAATGGTGTCGTCTGCGTAGAGGTGGATCAGAGATTCACCAGCAGCAAGAGCGACATCATTTATGTATACAGAGAAAAGAGTTGGCCCAAGAATTGAACCCTGTGGTACCCCCATAGAGACTGCCAGAGGTCCAGACAGTAGGCCCTCCGATTTGACACACTGAACTCTGTCAGAGAAGTAGTTGGTGAACCAGGCGACGCAATCGTTTGAGAAACCAAGGCTGCTAAGTCTGCCGATGAGGATGTGGTGATTAACAGAGTCAAAAGCTTTGGCCAGGTCAATGAATACGGCAGCACAGTATTGTTTCTTATCGATGGCGGTTACGATGTCGTTTAGGACCTTGAGCGTGGCTGAGGTGCACCCATGACCAGCTCTGAAACCAGATTGCATAGCGGAGAGGGTGCGGTGGGATTCGAAATAGTCAGTAATCTGTTTGTTGACTTGGCTTTCGAAGACCTTAGAAAGGCAGGGTAGGATGGATATAGGTCTGTAGCAATTTGGGTCAAGAGTGTCACCTCCTTTGAAGAGGGGGATGACAGCAGCTGCTTTCCAATCTATGGGAATCTCAGACGACACGAAAGAGAGGTTGAACAGGCTAGTAATAGGGGTTGCAATAATTTCGGCAGATAATTTTAGAAAGAAAGGGTCCAGATTGTCAAGCCCAACTGATTTATAGGGGTCCAGATTTTGCAGCTCTTTCAGAACATCAGCTGAATGGATTTGGGAGAAGGAGAAATGGGGGAGGCTTGGGCGAGTAGCTGTGGGGGGTGCAGTGCTGTTGAATGCAGTAGGGGTAGTTAGGTGGAAAGCATGGCCAGCCGTAGAAAAATGCTTATTGAAATTCTCAATTATAGTGGGCTTATCGGTGGTGACAGAGTTTCCTATCCTCAGTGCAGTGGGCAGTTGGGAGGAGGTGTTCTTATTCTCCATGGACTTTACAATGTCCCAGAACTTTTTAGAGTTGGAGTTGCACGAAGCAAATTTCTGTTTGAAAAAGCTAGCCTTGGCGTTTCTAACTGCCTGTGTGTATTGGTTTCTAACTTCCCTAAAAAGTTGCATATCGCGGGGGCAGTTCGATGCTAATGCAGAACGCCACAGGATATTTTTGTGTTGGTTAAGGGCAGTCAGGTCTGGGGAGAACCAAGGGCTATATCTGTTCCTGGTTCTAAATTTCTTGAAAGAGGCATGCTTATTTAAGATGGAGAGGAAGGCATTTAAAAAAAATAACCAGGCATCCTCTACTGACGGGATGTGGTCAATATCCTTCCAGGATACCAGGATACCAGTTACCTAGAAATGCAGCATAGTCTTAAGTTAAAAAAAAAGTAAATATGGACCTATACTATTAATACACAAATCACAGAGTTCAGTTTAGAGAAGACTAGCAAAAATCCTGCATACATTTTTATGTTGTTGTGTTTCATGTTGTAGCTGTAGTAAACTGTGAGGGGGATGGCGAGTCAGTGAATTCACTTTTAGCCCAGGAAGCTCATTTGCTATTGACATGAACAGGGAATTCTCTTGCTAACTTTTCACACTGAGGCAGTAGTTTATATTTACCACCATAACATCCTCGTTCGCTGACTAGCAGGAAACAACATGGCCTCTTGTTGGTACTACACCATTGCTAATAGAGTGAATTCAGAACCCTTGGAGAGATGTTTAGACCACAATAGCTAATGATGAGATTTAAAGCTGACTTCCTGTTGTGCATCCTAATGTCTTTCAGACACAGTCACAAGTCTCTCCGTTGCCTGCAAATAACCCTCCATTCATTTAGGCTACATTGGCGTTTATAGGCTTACGTCAGTAGGCTCGTGTTACGTTAGGAATTCCCCAGTGATTGTTCACCCATTTATTCACTGAAGCGTGATGACAAGAAGTGAGATTAGAAGTCAGGCTTGTCCCTGTGTCTACCATCCGACAGGCGGTTCTCTCTCAAAGTCCTGTGGTGTCTGCAACCATTCTGTTCCCACCGGTCTCATACTCTGCTCTCTGTGGGCTCTCTGTGATTTATACAAAAAGACCAGTACAGCAAAGTCAACACAGATCAGTATCAATGTTTACCACACAGACCCTCATGTTCTCTCTCTCTCTTTCTCTCTCTCTCTCGCTCACTCTCTCTCCCTCTCTCATCCCTTTCTCCCACTCTCTCTCTCTCGCCCCGTCATTCACTACTCTCTTTCTCCCACTCTCCCACTCTCTCTCTCTTTCCCCATCATTCATTACTCTCTTTCTCCCACTCTCTCTCTCTCGCCCCGTCATCCACTACTCTCTTTCTCCCACTCTCTCTCTCTCGCCCCGTCATCCATTACTCTCTTTCTCCCTCTCTCTCTCTCTTTCCCCATCATCCACTACTCTCTTTCTCCCACTCTCTCTCTCTTTCCCCGTCATCCACTACTCTCTTTCTCCCACTCTCTCTCTCTCTTTCCCCGTCATCCACTACTCTCTTTCTCCCACTCTCTCTCTCTCGCCCCGTCATCCACTACTCTCTTTCTCCCACTCTCTCTCTTTCCCCGTCATCCACTACTCTCTTTCTCCCACTCTCTCTCTCTTTCCCCGTCATCCACTACTCTCTTTCTCCCACTCTCTCTCTCTTTCCCCGTCATCCACTACTCTCTTTCTCCCACTCTCTCTCTCGCCCCGTCATCCACTACTCTCTCTCTCCCACTCTCTCTCTCTTTCCCCCGTCATCCACTACTCTCTTTCTCCCACTCTCTCTCTCTCTCCCCGTCATCACTACTCTCTTTCTCCCACTCTGTCTCTTCTTCCCCCGTCATCCACTACTCTCTTTCTCCCACTCCTCTCTCATCCCCGTCATCCATTACTCTCTTTCTCCCACTCTCTCTCTTTCACCCGTCATCCACTACTCTCTTTCTCCCACTCTCTCTCTCTTTCCCGTCATCCACTACTCTCTTTCTCCCACTCTCTCTCTCGCCCCGTCATCCACTACTCTCTTTCTCCCACTCTCTCTCTCGCCCCGTCATCCACTACTCTCTTTCTCCCACTCTCTCTCTCTCGCCCCGTCATCCACTACTCTCTTTCTCCCACTCTCTCTCTCTCCCCCCGTCCTCCACTACTCTCTTTCTCCCACCTCTCTCTCTCTCTCCCCGCATCCACTACTCTCCTTTCTCACACTCTCTCTCTCTTTCCCCGTCATACCAACTACTCTCTATTCTTCTACTCTTGCTCCCACTCTCCTCTCTCCTCTCTCGCCCCGTCAATCCCCTACTCTCTCTCTCGCTCCTCTCGTCCTCTCCCACTCTCTCTCGCTTCCCTCCCCGTCTCCACTACTCTCTTTCTCACACTCTCTCTCTCTCCGCTCGCTCTCGCTCCATCTTCCACTCTCTCGCCACCGTCATCCACTACTCTCTTTCTCCCCTCTCTCTCTCCTAGCCCGTCTCCACTACTCCTCCTCCGCTCCCACTCTCTCTCCTCTTTCCCCTTCATCCACTACTCTCTTTCTCCCACTCATCTCTCTCGCCCCGTCATCCCTACTCTCTTTCTCCCACTCTCTCTCTCTCTCTCTCGCCCCGTCATCCACTACTCTCTTTCTCCCACTCCTCTCCTCTCGCCCCCCCGTCATCCACATACCTCTCTTTCTCCCACCCTCTCTCTCGCCCCGTCATCCACTACTCTCTTTCTCCCACTCTCTCTCTCTCGCCCCGTCATCCACTACTTTCTTTCTCCCACTCTCTCTCTCTTTCCCCGTCATCCACTACTCTCTTTCTCCCACTCTCTCTCTCTTTCCCCATCATCCACTACTCTCTTTCTCCCTCTCTCTCTCTCTTTCCGCGTCATCCACTACTCTCTTTCTCCCACTCTCTCTCTCTCGCCCCGTCATCCACTACTCTCTTTCTCCCACTCTCTCTCTCTCACCCCGTCATCCACTACTCTCTTTCTCCCACTCTCTCTCTCTCGCCCCGTCATCCACTACTCTCTTTCTCCCACTCTCTCTCTCTCGCCCCGTCATCCACTACTCTCTTTCTCCCACTCTCTCTCTCTCGCCCCGTCATCCACTACTCTCTTTCTCCCTCTCTCTCTCTCTCGCCCCGTCATCCACTACTCTCTTTCTCCCACTCTCTCTCTCTCGCCCCGTCATCCACTACTCTCTTTCTCCCACTCTCTCTCTCTTTCCCCGTCATCCACTACTCTCTTTCTCCCACTCTCTCTCTCGCCCCGTCATCCACTACTCTCTTTCTCCCTTCTCTCTCTCTCTCCCCCCCCGTCATCCACTACTCTCTTTCTCCCACTCTCTCTCTCTCTTTCCCCGTCATCCACTACTCTCTTTCTCCCACTCTCTCTCTCTTTCCCCGTCATCCACTACTCTCTTTCTCCCACTCTCTCTCTCTCGCCCCGTCATCCACTACTCTCTTTCTCCCACTCTCTCTCTCTCTCTCTTTCCCCGTCATTAACTACTCTCTTTCTCCCTCTCTCTCTCGTCCCGTCATCCACTACTCTCTTTCTCCCACTCTCTCTCTCTTTCCCCGTCATCCACTACTCTCTTTCTCCCACTCTCTCTCTCGCCCCGTCATCCACTACTCTCTTTCTCCCACTCTCTCTCTCTTTCCCCATCATCCACTACTCTCTTTCTCCCTCTCTCTCTCTCTTGCCCCGTCATCCACTACTCTCTTTCTCCCACTCTCTCTCTCGCCCCGTCATTCACTACTCTCTTTCTCCCACTCTCTCTCTCTTTCCCCGTCATCCACTACTCTCTTTCTCCCACTCTCTCTCTCGCCCCGTCATCCATTACTCTCTTTCTCCCACTTTCTCTCTCTTTCCCCGTCATCCACTACTCTCTTTCTCCCACTCTCTCTCTCTTTCCCCGTCATCCACTACTCTCTCTCTCCCACTCTCTCTCTCTTTCCCCGTCATCCACTACTCTCTTTCTCCCACTCTCTCTCTCTTTCCCCGTCATTCACTACTCTCTTTCTCCCACTCTCTCTCTCTTTCCCCGTCATCCACTACTCTCTTTCTCCCACTCTCTCTCTCTTTCCCCATCATCCACTACTCTCTTTCTCCCACTCTCTCTCTCTCGCCCCGTCATCCACTACTCTCTTTCTCCCTATCTCTCTCTCGCCCCGTCATCCACTACTCTCTTTCTCCCACTCTCTCTCTTTCCCCGTCATCCACTACTCTCTTTCTCCCACTCTCTCTCTCTTTCCCCGTCATCCACTACTCTCTTTCTCCCACTCTCTCTCTCTTTCCCCGTCATCCACTACTCTCTTTCTCCCTCTCTCTCTCTCGCCCCGTCATCCACTACTCTCTTTCTCCCACTCTCTCTCTCTTCCCCGTCATCCACTACTCTCTTTCTCCCCACTCTCTCTCTCTTTCCCCGTCATCCACTACTCTCTTTCTCCCACTCTCTCTCTCTTTCCCCGTCATCCACTACTCTCTTTCTCCCTCTCTCTCTCTCTTTCCCCGTCATCCACTACTCTCTTTCTCCCACTCTCTCTCTCTCGCCCCGTCATCCACTACTCTCTTTCTCCCACTCTCTCTCTCTCTTTCCCCGTCATCCACTACTCTCTTTCTCCCACTCTCTCTCTCTTTCCCCGTCATCCACTACTCTCTTTCTCCCACTCTCTCTCTCTCGCCCCGTCATCCACTACTCTCTTTCTCCCTCTCTCTCTCTCTCTTTCCCCGTCATCCACTACTCTCTTTCTCCCACTCTCTCTCTCTTTCCCCGTCATCCACTACTCTCTTTCTCCCACTCTCTCTCTCTCGCCCCGTCATCCACTACTCTCTTTCTCCCTCTCTCTCTCTTTCCCCGTCATCCACTACTCTCTTTCTCCCACTCTCTCTCTCTCTTTCCCCGTCATCCACTACTCTCTTTCTCCCTCTCTCTCTCTCTTTCCCCGTCATCCACTACTCTCTCTCTCCCACTCTCTCTCTCTTTCCCCGTCATCCACTACTCTCTTTCTCCCACTCTCTCTCTCTTTCCCCGTCATCCACTACTCTCTTTCTCCCACTCTCTCTCTCTTGCCCTGTCATTGTATAGTGGGGTTCCCAAGAGGCGCAGCGGTCTAAGTCACTGTATCTCAGTGCTAGAGGCGTCACTACAGACCCTGGTTTGATTCCAGGCTGTATCACAACCGTCCGTGATTGGGAGTCCCATAGGGTGGTGCACAATTGGCCCAGTGTCGTCCGGGTTAGGGTTTGACCGGGGTAGGCCGTCATTGTAAATAAGAATTTGTTCTTAACTGACTTGCCTAGTTAAATAAAGGTAAAATAAAATAAAATCCCTCTCTGGCTCTCTCTCCCTCCATCCCTCACTCTCTCTCTCTCCATTTCTCTCTAATACTGCTGACAGTGTGAGGTGATAGAGTCTAAGGTTAGCTAGTTCAGGTGTGGGCCGTAGCGTAGCCGGTGACGTGGGAAACACTCCACTCTATCAGATCAGTATCTAACGCTGTAATCACAGAACACTGACTCCTATGTGAACCTGTTCCCCTGCAGCAGGAAACAATTCAGTCCTTTTTAGACACAACACCCCTCCTCTCTCTCTCTCTCTCTCTCTCTCTCTCTCTCTCTCTCTCTTTCTCTCTCTCTCTCTCTATGTCTCGATTTCAATTCAATTTCAATTTAAGGGCTTTAATGGCATAAAGAATTCAAAAAGTAACAGTAAACATTACACTCACAAAAGTTCCAAAGTAAATAAGAGATTTCAAATGTCATATTATGTGCAAATAGTTAATGTACACAAAAATAAACATAAATATAGGTTGTATTTAAAATGGTGTTTGTTCTCCAATGGTTGTCCTTTTCTTGTGGCAACAGGTCACAAATCTTGCTGCTGTGATGTCACACTGTGGTATTTCACCCAATAGATATGGGAGTTTATCAAAATTGGATTTGTTTTCGAATTCTTTGTGGATCTGTGTAATCTGAGGGAAATATGTGTCTCTAATATGGTCATACATTTGGCAGGAGGTTAGGAAATGCAGCTCAGTTTCCACCTCATTTTGTGGGCAGTGTGCACATAGCCTGTCTTCTCTTGAGAGCCAGGTCTGCCTACAGCAGCCTTTCTCAATAGCAAGGCTATGCTCACTGAGTCTGTACATAGTCAAAGCTTTCCTTAAGTTTGGGTCAGTCACAGTGGTCAGGTATTCTGCCACTGTGTACTCTCTGTTTAGGGCCAAATAGCATTCTAGTTTGCTCAGTATTTTGTTAATTCTTTCCAATGTGTCAAGAAATTATCTTTTTGTTTTCTCATGATTTGGTTAGGTCTAATTGTGTTGCTGTCCTGGGGTTCTGTGGGGTCTGTTTGTGTTTGTGAACAGAGCCCCAGGACCAGCTTGCTTAGGGGACTCTTCTCCAGGTTCACCTCTCTGTAGGTGATGGCTTTGTTATGGAAGGTTTGGGAATCGCTTCCTTTTAGGTGGTTGTAGAATTTAACGTCTCATTTCTGGATGTTGATAATTAGCAGGTATCGGCCTAATTCTGCTCTGCATGCATTATTTGGTGTTTTATGTTGTACACAGAGGATATTTTTGCAGAATTCTGGATGCAAAGTCTCAATTTGGTCTTTGTCCCATTTTGTGAATTCTTGGTTGGTGAGTGGACCCCAGACCTCACAACCATAAAGGGCAATGGGTTCTATAACTGATTCAAGTATTTTTTTGCCAGATCCTAATTGGTAGGTTGAATTTTATGTTCCTTTTGATGACATACAAGGCTCTTCTTGTCTTGTCTCTCAGATCGTTCACAGCCTTGTGGAAGTTACCTGTGGCGCTAATGTTTAGGCCGAGGTATGTATAGTTTTTTGTGTGCTCTATGGCAACGGTGTCTAGATGGAATTTGTATTTGTGGTCCTGGCAACTGGACCTTTTTGCAACACCATTATTTTTGTCTTACTGAGATTTACTGTCAGGGCCCAGGTCTGACAGAATCTGTGCAGAAGATCTAGGTGCTGCTGTAGGCCCTCCTTGGTTGGGGACAGAAGCACCAGATCATAAGCAAACAATAGACATTTGACTTCAGATTCTTGTAGGGTGAGGTCGGGTGCTGCAGACTGTTCTAGTGCCTTCGCCAATTTGTTGATGTATATGTTGAAGAGGCTGGGGCTTAATTGGCTCATTCATCCCTCCGCCTCTCCCCTGTAACTATTCCCCAGGTCGTTGCTGAAAATGAGATTTTGTTCTCAGTCAACTTACCTGGTAAATAAAGGGTTAAAAAAATCTAAATTAAGCTGCATCCCTGTCTCACCCCCTGGCCCTGTGGAAAGAAATATGTGTGTTTTATGCCAATTTTGATTGATGGATTTTATAATGTCGTATGTTTTTCCCATAACACCACTTTCCATCAATTTGTATAGCAGACCCTCTTGCCAAATTGTGTCAAAAACTTTTTAGAAATCTACAAAGCATGAGAGGAGTTTGCCTTTGTTTTGGTTTGTTTGGCTGTCTGTCAGTTATGTTGTGCAAGGTGAATACGTGGTCTGTCCTACAGTAATTTGGTAAAAAGCCAAATTTGACATTTGCTCAGTACATTGTTTTCTTTGAGGAAATGTACGAGTCTGCTGTTACTGATAATGCAGAGGATTTTCACAAAGTTGCTGTTGACGCATATCCCGTGGTAGTCATTGGGGTCAAATTTGTCTCCACTTTTGTGGATTGGGGTGATCAGTCCTTGGTTCCAAATAGTGGGGAAGATGCCAGAGCTGAGGATGATGTTAAAGCGTTTAAGTATAGCCAATTTGAATTTGTGGTCTGTATATTTGATCATTTAATTCAGGATACCATCAATACCAAAGGCCTTTTTGGGTTGGAGGGTTTGTATTATGTCCTGTAGTTCATTCACAGTAATTGGAGAATCCAGTGGGTTCTGGTAGTCTTTAATAATTTATTCCAAGATTTGTATTTGATCTCTCTGTCTCTCTCTTTCTCTCACACACCTTTCGCTCTGTTCAGGTTCATGAGATGTTTGTTCTTTCTGTCCTGTCCCTTCCTTTATTAACTTAGCATGGGACTGGAATGTGACATCCTGCTCGCTGTCTTGATTCTATTGGGGGAAATTATGGGCCATTTTATGTCTGCTAGCCAGGACAATCTGAGTCCTGTTCCCCTGAGAAACAAAGATGTTGTGTGTGTTGAGGTATTGTGAGTTTTCCCTGTGTGTAGCTGTTACACATCTTCACTATGTATCTGTGATCAGGCCCTGAAGCCACCCTGTATAACCTAGAGGTGTTAGGGTTGATTTAACAAGACCCATCCATCTGCCCCTCACTCACCACACACACAGTCTCCCTGTTGATTCACACCACCAACCACTGTGTGTGTGTGTGTGTGTGTGGGGGGGGGGGGGGGGGGGGGGGGTTTAACTGAATGGGACTTACAGTTTGGACACACCTACTCATTCCAGGGTTTTTCTTTATTTTTACTATTGTCTACATTGTAGAATAATGGTGAAGACATCAAAACTATGAAAAACATATGGAATCATGTAGTAACCAAAAAAGTGTTAAATAAATCAAAATATATGTTATATTTGAGATTCTTCAAAGCAGCCACTCTTTGCCCCAAGTGGGATCCTGAGTGGCGCAGTGGTCTAAGACACTGCATCTTATTACAAGAGGTGTCACTCCAGTACAAGGTTTGAATCCAGGCTGCATCACAACCGGCCTTGATTGTGGGTCCCATAGGGCTGCGCACAGTTGGCCGGGGTAGGCTGTCATTGTAAATAAGAATTTGTTCTTAACTGACTTGCCTAGTTAAATAAAGGTTAAATAATTGTATTTGCACACTCTTGACATTCTCTCAACCAACTTAATGAGGTAGTCACCTGAAATATATTTAAATTAACAGGTGTGCCTTGTTAAAAGTTAATTTGTGGAATTCCTTTTAATGCGTTTGAGCCAATCAGTTGTGTTGTGACAATGTAGGGGTGGTATACAGAAGATAGCCCTATTTGTAAAAGACCTAGTCCATATTATGGCACGAACAGCTCAAATTAGCAAAGAGAAACGACAGTCCATCATTACTTTAAGACATACAGTTCAGTCAATCAGTAAAATTTCAAGAACTTAAAGTTTCTTCAAATGCAGTCGCAAAAACCATCAAGCGCTATGATGAAACTGGCTCTCATGAGGACCGCCACAGGAAAGGAAGACCCAGAGTTACCTCTGTTGCTTATGATAAATTCCTGAGTTACCAGCCTCAGAAATTGAGTTCAAGTAACAGACACATCTCAACATCAACTGTTCAGAGGAGACTGCGTGAATCAGGCCTTCATGGTCGAATTGCTACAAAGAAACCACTACTTAAGGACACCAATTAGAAGAAGAAACTTGCTTGGGCCAAGAAACACGAGCAATGGACATTAGACCAGTGGAAATTTGTCCTTTGGTCTGATGAGTCCAAATTTGAGATTTTTTGGTTCCAACAGCCGTGTCTTTGTGAGACGCAAAGTAGGTGAACGGATGATCTCCACGTGTGTTGTTCCCACCGTGAAGCATGGAGGAGGAGGTGTGATGGTGTGGGGGTGCTTTGCTGGTGACACTGTCAGTGATTTATTTAGAATTTAAGGCACACTTAACCAGCATGGCTACCACAGCATTCTGCAGCGATACGCCATCCCATCTGGTTTGGGCTTAGTGGGACCGTCATTTGTTTTTCAACAGGACAATGACCCAACACACCTCCAGGCTGTGTAAGGGCTATTTAACCAAGAAGGAGTGATGGAGTGCATCAGATGACCTGGCCTCCACAATCACCCGACCTCAACCCAGTTGAGCTGGTTTGGAATGACTTAGACTGTAGAATGAAGGAAAAGCAGCCAACAAGTGATCAGCATGTGTGGGAACTCCTTCAAGACTGTTGGAAAAGCATTCATCATGAAGCTGGCTGAGAGAATGCCAAGTGTGCCAAGTATTCTACAATGTAGAAAATACAAAAATAAAGGAAAACCTTTGAATGAATAGGTATGTCCAAACTTTTGACTGGTACTGTATGTCCTGGGCCCCCCTCCCCATTTTCCCTACTTTCCCTACATGTCTGTTAGTTTCTTATTGCTTGTGTTTGTCCTGTAGTCAGCTTAAGAGGAGCACAATCACATTGTGTTTGCAAAATATTCCCCTATCTGCAGACCTCAATAAAGCCAAGTTCAACACACAAAGGAGTTCAAAGGTAAAGAGCGATGTGTGATAGGTTTAAGGGATAAAGTCACATTCCCTACATTTCTGAGTGGTTAATGGTTGATGTAGTAACAGTAGTGTTCCCAAGGCATCCAGAGTCATTCTACACAGGTCCTACAACCTGTAGGCTAGGCTAGGCTAGTCTGTGTGTCTGGCCCAATAACCTGTTTGTACATACTATAACAGAATAGTCCCCTTTCCTCTAGTACCTCTAAACTGGGAGACAGGAACAGCACCAACGTTGCCTTAGAACTAGTGGACTATTCTTACTGCTTTCCCCTGTCTGTCTGTCTGTCTGTCTGTCTGTCTGTCTGTCTGTCTGTCTGTCTGTCTGTCTGTCTGTCTGTCTGTCTGTCTGTCTGTCTGTCTGTCTCTTCAATTCAGTTTGCTTTACATTTACATTTACGTCATTTAGCAGACGCTCTTATCCAGAGCGACTTACAAATTGGTGCATTCACCTTATGATATCCAGTGGAACAACCACTTTACAATAGTACATCTATATCTTTTTTTGGGGGGGGGGGGTTAGAAGGATTACTATATCCTATCCCAGGTATTCCTTAAAGAGGTGGGGTTTATGGTGTCTCCGGAAGGTGGTGATTGACTCCGCTGTCCTGGCGTCGTGAGGGAGCTTGTTCCACCATAGGGGTGCCAGAGCAGCGAACAGTTTTGACTGGGCTGAGTGGGAACTGTGCTTCCGCAGAGGTAGGGAGGCGAGCAGGCCAGAGGTGGATGAGCGCAGTGCCCTCGTTTGGGTGTAGGGACTGATCAGAGCCCTACACCCTGTTTATTGGCATGACATGAGAATGTACATATTGCCAAAGCTTACTTTGGTGATTAACATAATTAATAATCAATATTGTCAACGGGACAACAGTAACAACCATAATTAAGGGTCAAAATAACCACAGGTTGGTCGGTCTGTCAGACACTGTCCCTCAACTTATGGCAGGCAGGAATGTAGAGTGTTGCCAACCCACAGCTCTCTGCGTCCTCCCCCAACAGGACAGGTAGCCTATCCTCATCAGAGAGCTCTTTGAAACCTTGAACAAGGGTTTCGAATTTGGGGAAATGACATTACAGTTTTTCTCAGTCGCTTTGGTGCATTTTTCACATCATCCCTAACATGTGCAAAATAATATGTGCATTTCTCAGAACAATTTGTACAAACTGCAATATACAATAGATGTGTTTCTAAAGCTAGTCAGTCACTAAAAATCCTTAGTACATCTCTCAAAAGTAAATATTCATGCCAATGATCATGTCAGTGTCATCAGAATGATAAGTCATTGAGTCATTGTTCACGAACAAGGTCGTCAAAATGTTTAGGCATGTTGTCAATGGAACTGTGTACTTTGACAGTATTACCTTATGTAAACTTAGGCTACAGTTTGGATGACAGTTACTGTATTGAAAATGCACAAGGCTGCACTTCTATGGCATATATCAATTTCAACAGTACTATTTACATATTACTGTATGTGGGTTATTGATTGAAAGAGACTGGACAACCCAAGGGGCACAAAGGAAAAACAACTAAATTAGAAAGAAACACAGGAAACCACCCCTAAGGCACAACTTTGCCCGCAGCACTGTTCTAGTGCCGTCTCTACACATCCAGACGTTCCTGTCTGTCGGCCCACATATTCTCATCCACATCACACCGGATATTTTCCCTTCCAATGCAACGTGGAAAGAATCTTTTGCAATGCCTTATCCATCCTCTGCAGGCGTCTACTGTGATGTCCTCACATGCTGCATCCATTGCAGCCAGCAGGGTCATCTGTGTGTGTGGCTGACGATCGTACACCTTCCACCTCCATGCTGAAAAGAACTCCTCAATTGGGTTAAGGAATGGTGAGTAAGGTGGGAGGAATTCTATGAGCATCCTCGGGTGGGTCACAAACCATTGCCTTATGATGTTTGATCGATGGAAACTCACATTATCACAAATGACCACATACTTTGGCAAATCCTCTCTAAACAGACCCCTCTCATCATCAGGGATAAGAGCCCTGTAGAGAGTCTCTAAAAAGTTGAGTAGATGCTGGGTGTTGTATGGCCCTATAAGGGGGATATGGGTTAGGACACCGTGCTCTGAAATAGCAGCACACATGGTGATATTTCCTCCCCATTGGCCTGGCAAATCCACAGTAGCTCTGTGACCGATGATATTCCCACCCCGCCTTCTGCATCTGGTCAGGTTGAAGCCAGCCTCATCCACGTATACAAAGTTGTGAGAGGGTTCACTTGATTCCAACTCCATTATACGCTATATCCCAGAACACACAGTTGAATTTGTTTTGGTAAGGAAGAGTGACATAAAATGTACATATATTGCATGTTCCTTCCACAGCAATGGAAATGTGTGCAGTTTATGCTTACTGTACTATGTATCACTATAAAATGTTGCTGTAAAGTAGTTACATAGATATATGTTTTACCTGTACATACTGGTACCGTAGCTCCTTAACGCTGTCCTCATTCCTTTGGAATGGTACACGGTACAGCTGTTTCATACTCATCTGGTTTCTATGCAGCACCCTGTCCATGGTTGAGATGCTAACCGTATGGATGTTTTCAAAGACATCGTTGTCTTCTATAATGGTCCTTTGTATTTCCCTGAGTCTCATGGCATTGTTTGCTCGCCATGGTGCAAATAGCCTCCTCCTGTTGAGGTGTGAAAAGGCGTCCTCTGCCACCGGTTTGAGGTAATCTTGCAGTCCTATGTGGGGAAAAATGCAGTGATGCATCGCACACTTTCACATAGACAAAAACTATGCAAACACACATTTTACTGTAAAACATACAGGTGGGTGCATGTAAGGTGCAGTATGTATCTGTATAGAGTATATTTCTGTATGCTGTGAAATACAAGTGAACTACTGTAATATGAAGCATTGTAGGAAGTATACAGTATACTGCTTATATACAGTAACTGTGCACTGTACATTGGTGGACATACCTGTTCTCTCTTCGAAACGTTTGAACTATTGAGGACACGGTTGATCTCCCAATATTCGGCTGCACCCTTCGACCCGCCTCAGCCATTGTAAGGCCATGATTGACAACATGGTCTACAATAGTGGCCCTTATGTCATCAGATATGCGCCTATGTCCTCTTCTGCCTCTTCCTCTGTTTTGCCTTCCACCACGCATCCTTGCTCCTCTTCCTCCTCCTCTTGGCTGTTGACCCTGTTCGTTTCCTGGTCCATCCATTATTGGAAAATTGCAACTCTGTGTTGTGGTCTGTCTATATATGCTTGCCAATTGATTCTTCATGAGATGCACCTTTGAGCAAATTAGACAACTGGTTGATTGTTGGTTAAACTAACACTTTACATTCCTTCATGAGTGAGGGTCAATTTCACCTGCACCATTCATCAATTCACGTTTTTGTACAAAAGGTCTAATAGAAATGTGTAAAACTATGCTTGACAGTTTATGACAAATAGTTCAACAATTTTGCATGTAATGGCTTATGCAAGGAACTAATGCCTAGATGTTTTGAGGGTAAGACTATTCAACAGAGAACCATCTACTATATTTTGATCAACATGACATGAGCAATTGAAAATGTGGAAAAAAGCTGACACTTGTACATTATCAATTGCAATATGTGCAAAAGCAATTGCAATTTGTTCAAAGGAATAAGACATTGCTTTAATGATGTGCACAAGTGACTAGATGATTTGGAATTTGTACAAGTAGTATCAAGAATGGCACTTTTGATCTAAGAAATGCACCAAAGCGACTGAGAAAAACTGTAATTGTTTAAATCTCTCTCCGTCTCTCTCTCTCTCTCTCTCTCTCTCTCTCTCTCTCTCTCATAATTAATAGGTTGTTATGTAACAAATGCCATCAATAAGTTTGTGTGTGTCCGTCCCGTGTGCTCTCCGTCAGATAATCAATAGATGATTCCAGCCTGGTCATGGATCCCTTCACCCTGACTAACCCTCTGTCTCATTAGTACTGTTCTCTAGCGTCCAATAATTCAGTTGGATTCCACAGAGATCTAGTCAGCCTGGACTACAATGGTCAAATAGAACAAGGATCCATCAGTAATTGATTCGTTTTTTTTGTTTGATTAATTCGTCAATGTCCCATGCACAGATAGAATGTGTGTGTGCTTCTTTTTCTATTCACAGCAGTGTGCCTCTCATCTAGTCTGTGTTTACTTGTAAGTTCTCTCCAAATTCTCCAGTACCACCTCATCTATCCAGTACCACCTCATCTCTCCAGTACCACCTCATCTCTTCAGGATAATAGTTCCAGTACCACCTCATCTCATCTCATCTCTCAGGTCTCTCTTGGAAAAGAGATGTTATCTCAATGAGAAAAAACCTGTATAAATAAAGGTAAAATAAATAAAAAAATCTCTCCAGTACCACCTCATCTATCCAGTACCACCTCATCTCTCCAGTACCACCTCATCTCTCCAGCAGAATTGTTCCAGTACCACCTTATCTCTCCAGCAGAATTGTTCTAGTACCACCTAATCTCTCCAGCAGAATTATTCCAGCACCACCTCATCTCTCCAGTACCACCTCATCTCTTCAGGATAATAGTTCCAGTACCACCTTATCTCTCCAGCAGAATTGTTCTAGTACCACCTAATCTCTCCAGCAGAATTATTCCAGCACCACCTAATCTCTCCAGTACCACCTCATCTCTTCAGGATAATAGTTCCAGTACCACCTCATCTCTCCAGCAGAATTGTTCTAGTACCACCTAATCTCTCCAGCAGAATTATTCCAGCACCACCTAATCTCTCCAGTACCACCTCATCTCTTCAGGATAATAGTTCTAGTACCACCTAATCTCTCCAGCAGAATTATTCCAGCACCACCTAATCTCTCCAGTACCACCTCATCTCTTCAGGATAATAGTTCCAGTACCACCTCATCTCTCCAGCAGAATTGTTCCAGTACCACCTCATCTCTTCAGGATAATAGTTCCAGTACCACCTCATCTCTCCAGCAGAATTGTTCCAGTAACACCTCATCTCTTCAGGATAATAGTTCCAGTACCACCTCATCTCTCCAGCAGAATTGTTCCAGTAACACCTCATCTCTTCAGGATAATAGTTCCAGTACCACCTTATCTCTCCAGCAGAATTATTCCAGCACCACCTAATCTTTCCAGTACCACCTCATCTCTTCAGGATAATAGTTCCAGTACCACCTCATCTCTCCAGCAGAATTGTTCCAGTAACACCTCATCTCTTCAGGATAATAGTTCCAGTACCACCTTATCTCTCCAGCAGAATTGTTCTAGTACCACCTTATCTCTCCAGCAGAATATTTCCAGTACCACCTAATCTATCCAGTACCACCTCATCTCTTCAGGATAATAGTTCCAGTACCACCTCATCTCTCCAGCAGAAGAGTTCCAGTTTGGACTTGGACAAGCCTTGCAATAGAGCCTGTATCTGGAGAATAGAAAATAATACTTTTGTTTTCTAATTATAGGCTATAAGACATATTAAGCTTTGACAAAAAATCTGTTCTTAAACTGACCGTATTACACATTTGACAATACAATATTATACATTTAGAATTATGGGTCCTATTTTACACAATATAGGCAATTTATTACATGACTTCGGTAAAATACAGACAGAAACCAAACTGTCATGTCATCCTTCACATTCAATAAAATACAGAGAGAAACCAAACTGTCATGTCATCCTTCACATTCAATAAAATACAGAGAGAAACCAAACTGTCGTGTCATCCTTCACATTCAATAAAATACAGAGAGAAACCAAACTGTCATGTCATCCTTCACATTCAATAAAATACAGACAGAAACCAAACTGTCATGTCATCCTTCACATTCAATAAAATACAGACAGAAACCAAACTGTCATGTCATCCTTCACATTCAATAAAATACAGACAGAAACCAAACTGTCATGTCATCCTTCACATTCAATAAAATACAGACAGAAACCAAACTGTCATGTCATCCTTCACATTCAATAAAATACAGACAGAAACCAAACTGTCATGTCATCCTTCACATTCAATAAAATACAGACAGAAACCAAACTGTCATGTCATCCTTCACATTCAATAAAATACAGACAGAAACTAAACTGTCATGTCATCCTTCACACTCAGTAAACTGAATTATGTTTTATGACAGTATGTATGTCTGTCTGTCTGTTTCCCTAATGGAACCCTATTCCGTATACAGTGCACTATACAGCTTCAGGTGCCCTGCAGCACTATACAGCCAATACGCTCGCTTTGAGGACAATACAGTGCCGCTGACACAGCCCACTACCAAAGCCCGTTGGCTCTCCTTTGCCGTGGCCAACGTGAGTAAAACATTTAAACGTGTTAACCCTTGCAAGGCTGCTGGCACAGACGGCATCCCTAGCCGCACTCTCAGAGCATGTGCAGACCAGCTAGCTGGTGTGTTTACGGACATATTCAACCAGTCCCTATCCCAGTCTGCTGTCCCCACTTGCTTCAAGATGGCCACCATTGTTCCTGTTCCCAAGAAAGCTAAGCTAACTGAACTAAATGACTATCGCCCCGTAGCACTCACTTCTGTCATTATGAAGTGCTTTGAGAGACTAGTCAAGGATCATATCACCTCCACCCTACCTGATACCCTAGACCCACTTCAATTTGCATACCGCCCCAATAGGTCCACAGACGACACAATCGCCATCACACCGCACACTGCCCTAACCCATCTGGACAAGAGGAATACCTATGTAAGAATGCTGTTCATTGACTATAGCTCAGCATTCAACACCATAGTACCCTCCAAGCTCATCATTAAGCTAGAGGCCCTGGGTCTCAACCCCACCCTGTGCAACTGGGTCCTGGACTTCCTGACGGGCCGCCCCCAGGTGGTGAGGGTAGGTAACAACATCTCCACCCCGCTGATCCTCAACACTGGGGCCCCACAAGGGTGCGTTCTCAGCCCTCTCCTGTACTCCCTGTTCACCCATGACTGCATGGCCATGCACGCCTCCAACTCAATCATCAAGTTTGCAGACGACACTACAGTGGTAGGCCTAATTACCAACAACGACGAGACGGCCTACAGGGAGGAGGTGAGGGCCCTCGGAGTGTGGTGTCAGGAAAACAACCTCTCACTCAACGCCAACAAAACAAAGGAGATGATCGTGGACTTCAGGAAACAGCAGAGGGAGCACCTCCCCCATCCACATCAACAGGACATTAGTGGAGAAGATGGAACGTTTTAAGTTCCTCAGCGTACACATCACAGACAAACTGAAATGGTCTACCCACACAGACAGCGTGGTGAAGAAGGCACAACAGTGCCTCTTCAACCTCAGGAGGCTGAAGAAATGTAGTTTGTCACCTAAAACACACACACTTTTACAGATGCACAATCGAGACCATCCTGGTACGGCAATTGCGCCACCCTCAACCGCAAGGCTCTCCAGAGGGTAGTGCGGTCTGCACAACACATCACTGGGAGCAAACTACCTGCCCTCCAGGACACCTACAGCACCCGATGTCACAGGAAGGCCAAAAAGATCATCATGGACAACAACCACCCAAGCCACTGCCTGTTCACACCGTTACCATCCAGAAGGTGAGGTCAGTACAAGTGCATCAAAGCTGGGACCGAGAGACTGAAAACAGTTTCTATCTCAAGGCCATCTGTTACGAATCCCTTTGGTGCTGCAGTCTAGGGGGGATGGATACGAGACCCGTAACATATCTCATACAAATCATAATAGTGAAAGTAACAGTGGGAACAAAAACCACAGACAACTTAAATTTACCGTCAAACACTAATGGTTTATTTTAAACACATGGTAACGGGGGGGGGGGGGGGGGGGGGGGGCTGAGCTGGACCGAAGGAAAGAAACAATAAATATCCAAAAACACCCCTAAGCTAGACTTGCCTGCTTCAATACAGCTAGCTAACTAACCAATAAAATACAGCATGTGGTCCACCCAGTTCTAACTAGTGTTCTTAGACAAGGTATTCCTACGGGTAATGTAGGCCCATGGGCAACTTGGCTTGGTACCCCCTTTTCCCACCAAACAAACAAACAGAGAGAGATAGAGCTATTGAGAAAACAACTGACTGGGTTTTTAAACCAAGGGAAAGGGGATGTGATTGGGTAAGGGAAACGGAGCAGGTGTCTTCTGATTGGCAGCACCTGTGAATAGGGCAGAAGGAAAGGAAATACACACACAGGATACCTGTATCCGTTAACCTGTATCCGTTAACACTCCCACCCTTAAAAGAACAACCCTATTAGGATTGCTACTAAAGTATTTACAATGAAGACCAACAAGATCAACAAACAAAGGCAACCTTACGAAACATACAAAAATCATTATTTTTACACACGAGACAAAGCATCTGCTAACACATTATCAGATCCCTTTTAGTGGCGGATCTCCAAATTATAATTCTGCACAATAAGCGCCCAACACATAAGGCGCTGGTTCTGGTTGTACATCCGGTGGAGAAACACTAAGGGGTTATGTCCGTATATACGATCACTGGTAGGGTACTGGAACCTATATACACTTCAAAGTATTGCAGAGCTAACAACAACGCTAGAGCTTCTTGTTCGATGGTTGCATATTTAGCCTGACATTTGTTAAATTCTCGTGAAAAATAACACACCGGATGATCCAGTCCACTCTTCTCCTGCTGCAGTAGAACAGCACCAGCACCTCTGGCACTAGCATCTACCTCAAGTTTAAACGGTTGTTCAAAATCCAGAGCAGCAAGTACATGGGTATTACATAAGAGTGCTTTAGCAGTATCAAAAGCTACCTTACAATCAGGGAACTACTCAAACAAGATTTCACTTTTTCTTTATGGGGTATTGTGTATAGATTGTTGAGGATTTTTTATTTATTTAACCAATTTTATAAAATGGCTGTAACATAACAAAATGTGGAACAAGTCAACAGGTCTGAATACTTTCCGAATGCCCTGTACATCTGAGGGGACTAACTCTGTCACAGAGTAGCTATTTATGTTACTTAGGCCTAACAAGGTTCTCTGACATCACTTTTGCCACAGGAGAAAAGGTTATACTTCCAAATATATAAAGAGGAACATTTCCTGTACACCTCTAATGTGACATTCACTGTCATTAATCGCAGATACAGTATGTGATTGCCCCAGGTTGTGAGTGACAGCTGGCATCAGGAGTGGCCCTCTGGCCCTTCTGAGTCTAACCCCTGTGGACCCTCACTGTCTCAGGGCAAGCAGGCTGGCAGCATGTGCCTGTGCATGTGTAGAGCGAGAGAGAGAGGAAGCGATTCCCAAAATCTTCCATAACAAAGCCATCACCTACAGAGAGATGAACCAGGAGAAGAGTCCCCTAAGCAAGCACAATTAGACCCAACCAAATCATGAGAAAACAAAAAGATACTTACTTGACACATTGGAAAGAATTAACAAAAACACTGAGCAAACTAGAATGCTATTTGGCAAAATACCTGACCAGAATACCTTTTATTATGTACAGACTCAGTGAGCATAGCTTTGCTGTTGAGAAAGGCCGCCGTAGGCAGACCTGGCTCTCAAGAGAAGACAGGCTATGTGCACACTGCCCACAAAATGAGGTGGAAACTGAGCTGCACTTCCTAACCTCCTGAAAAATGTATGACCATATTAGAGACACATATTTCCCTCAGATTACACAGATCCACAAAGAATTCAAAAACAAATCCAATTTTGATAAACTCCCATGTCTACTGGGTGAAATACCACAGTGTGCCATCACAGCAGCAAGATTTGTGACCTGTTGCCACAAGAAAAGGGCAACCAGTGAAGAACAAACACTATTGTAAATACAACCTATATTTATGTTAATTTATTTTCCCTTTTGTTCTTTAATGATTTGCATATCTTTACAACACTGCCTTAATATGACATTTGAAATGTCTCATTTCCTTTGGAACTTTTTTGAGTGTAATGTTTACTGTTCATTTTTGATTGTTTATTTCACTTTTGTTTATTTTCTATTTCACTTGCTTTGAAAATGTAAAACATATGTTCCCATGTCAATAAAGCCCTTTGAATTGAAGAGAGAGAGAGAGAGAAAGAGAGAGAGAAAACGTCAGAGAAACCGAACCCAGCACAGCTCTAACTTGACTTAAACACCTTACATTATATTACATATCAGCTTGTGTGGGGGTGTTTTAGCTGTAAAACAACAAAGCAGACTATGCTACAGCATTACTGCATCTCTACTGTAACGTGTCTACCAGTAATGGAGGATCAGACTAGACATAGTTACCGCTGGATGTTGAAACCAGCCAGTGATAACATGAGGACTGGGGGGGGGGGGTAATATTAAAGAGATGGTCATTATTACTGGCTCAGAACAATGTGTGTGTGTTTATACTCCCCTGATGTCTATGGTCTGAAGACTGGTTTAAGGGGTGTGTGTGTGTGTGTCTGTGGAATGGACGTGCCTGAGCTTGTGTTTTGTAAAGCATCTCTGGAATTTGGCCGATCTTCCTGTCCCCTTCATTCTGTCTCTCACACATCAGTGACCTGGCTAGTAGTGGTGGACTTTTATACAGGTAACGAGCTGAGATTAGGAGCACACTCTTAAAGGCAGTGCTCCTAACCGCAGCTTGTTACCTGTAAAAAAGACACCTGTCCACAGAAGCAATCAATCAATCAGATTCCAAACTCTCCACCATGGCCAAGACCAAAGAGCTCTCCAAGGATGTCAGAGACAAGATTGTAGAGCTACACAAGGCTGGAATGGGCTACAAGACCATCACCAAGCAGCTTGGTGAGAAGGTGACAACATTTGGTGTGATTATTCGCAAATGGAAGAAACACAAAAGAACTGTCAATATCCCTCGGCCTTGGGCTCCATGCAAGATCTCACCTCGTGGAGATGCAATGATCATGAGAACGGTGAGGAATCAGCCCAGAACTACACGGGAGGATATTGTCAATGATCTCAAGGCAGCTGGGACCATAGTCACCAAGAAAACAATTATTAACACTACGCCTTGAAGGACTGAAATCCTGGAGCGCCCGCAAGGTCCCCCTGTTCAAGAATACAGATACATGCTCGTCTGAAGTTTGCCAATGAACATCTGAATGATTCAGAGGACAACTGGTGAAAGTGTTGTGGTCAGATGAGACCAAAATGGAGCTCTTTGACATCAACTCAACTCGCCGTGTTTGGAGGACGAGGAATGCTGCCTATGACCCCAAGAACACCATCTCCACCATCAAACATGGAGGTGGAAACATTATGCTTTGGGGGTGTTTTTCTGCTAAGGGGACAGGACAACTTCACCGCATCAAAGGATGGGGCCATGTACCGTGAAATCTTGGGTGAGAACCTCCTTCCCTCAGCCTGGGCATTGAAAATGGGTCGTGGATGGGTATTCCAGCATGACAATGACCCAAAACACACGGCCAAGGCAACAAAGGAGTGGCTCAAGAAGAAGCACATTAAGGTCCTGGAGTGGCCTAGCCTGTCTCCAGACCTTAATCCCATAGAAAATCTGTGGAGGGAGCTGAAGGTTCAAGTTGCCAAACGTCAGCCTCGAAACCTTAATGACTTGGAGAAGATCTGCAAAGAGGAGTGGGACAAAATCCCTCCTGAGATGTGTGCAAACCTGGTGTCCAACTACAAGAAACGTCTGACCTCTGTGATTTTTTTGTTGTTATTCTGTCTCTCACTGTTCAAATAAACCTACTATTAAAATTATAGACTGATCATTTATTTGTAAGTAGGCAAACTTTTTTCCCCCACTGTATGACCACGTTAGAGACACATAGATCACACAGACCCACAAAGAATTTGAAAATAAATCAAACATTGATAAACTCCCATTTCTCAAATCAAATCAAATTTATTTATATAGCCCTTCGTACATCAGCTGATATCTCAAAGTGCTGTACAGAAACCCAGCCTAAAACCCCAAACAGCAAGCAATGCATGTGAAAGAAGCACGGTGGCTAGGAAGAACTCCCTAGGAAAAACTCCCTATAAAGGCAAAAACCTAGAAAGAAACCTAGAGAGGAACCAGGCTATGAGGGGTGGCCAGTCCTCTTCTGGCTGTGCCGGGTGGATATTATAACAGAACATGGTCAAGATGTTAAAATGTTCATAAATGTCCAGCATGGTCAAATAATAATAATCATAGTAGTTGTCGAGGGTGCAACAAGCACGTCCGGTGAACAGGTCAGGGTTCCATAGCTGCAGGCAGAACAGTTGAAACTGGAGCAGCAGCACGGCCAGGTGGACTGGGGACAGCAAGGAGTCATCATGCCAGGTAGTCCTGAGGCATGGTCCTAGGGCTCAGGTCCTCCGAGAGAAAGAAAGAAAGAGAGAATTAGAGAGAGCATATTTAAATTCACACAGGACACCGGATAAGACAAGAGAAATTCTCCAGATGTAACAGACTGACCCTAGCCCCCCAACACATAAACTACTGCAGCATAAATACTGGAGGCTGAGACAGGAGGGATCAGAAGACACTGTGGCCCCATCCGATGATACCCCCGGACAGGGCCAATCTGTTAGGTGAAATACTGCAGTGTGCAGTCACAGCAGAAAGATTTGTGGCCCGTTGCCATGAGAAAAGGGCAACCAGTGAAGAAGAAACACCATTGTAAATACAAACACACACCTGTTTTATTTATTTCCCCTTTCATACTTAAACTACTTGAACAACACTACATAGCCAATTATATAACATTTGAAATGTCTCTATTATTTAAAACGTTTTGTGGGTATAATGTTTACTGATGTTCCATTTTGGCAATGTAAACATATGTTTCCCATGTCAATAAAGCCCTTTGAATTGGAGAGAGTGAGTCAGAGAGAGAGAGAGAGAGAGAGAGTCAGTGATTGTGTATCAAGGCCTATGCTAGGCTGTAATTCTGCCCAGGTCAATCAAGTAGAAGCCAACTACTGAAAACAACTGGACGGAACATTTTCTCCAGTCCACTCAGATTTGTGGCCAAGGCTTAAAAGGATTTTTACCCTACCATCTACCCCCTTCAAGTTATTGCATCAGTAGACATCAGTAATGCACACACACACAAACACACAAACACACACACAATGAGCACAGGGCTTGGATCATTACTTACCTCGGTATTGACATTCTACACCTGGTGGCTTTTCCAATAGTTTCAGTCTGAGGAGACTTCTCCCTCCATCTACCCCACTCTCTTTCTCTCTCTTCCTCCATCGATTTGTTTTCCTCCCAAGTCTTTCTTTGGCTAATTTAAAAAGTAACTAATTGTAAGATAAAAAGGCCTATACAGTGCATTTGGAAAGTATTCAGACCCCTTGACTTTTTCCACATTTTGTTACATTAAAAAACTTATTCAGGATCGGTGTCCCGTCCATGGGACAGTTGAGCTAACGTAGGCTAATGTGATTAGCATGAGGTTGTAAGTAGCAAGAACATTTCCCAGGACATAGACATATCTGATATTGGCAGAAAACTTAAATTCTTGTTAATCTAACTGCACTGTCCAATTTACAGTAGCTATTACAGTGAACGAATACCATGCTATTGTTTGAGGAGAGTGCACAATTTTGAACATGAAAAGATATTAATAAACAAATTAGGCACATTTGGGCAGTCTTGATACACAATTTCAACAGAAATGCAATGGTTCATTGGATCAGTCTAAAACTTTGCACATACAGTGCTGCCATCTAGTGGCCAAATTCGAAATTGCACCTGGGCTGGAATAATACATTATGGCCTTTCTCTTGCATTTCAAAGATGATGGTAAAAATAAAATACAGTTGTTTCTTTCTTTGGATTATCTTTTACCAGATATATTGTGTTATATTCTCCTACATTCCTTTCACATTTCCACAAACTTCAAAGTGTTTCCTTTCAAATGGGACCAAGAATATGCATATCCTTGCTTCAAGGCCTGAGCTACAGGCAGTTAGATTTGGGTATGTCATTTTAGGCGGAAATTGAAAATAAGGGGCGGATCCGTAAGAGGATTTATTAATGGATTTTAAAAAAAAAATCCTTATCAATCTTCACACAATACCCCATAACGACAAAGAGAAAACAGTTTTTTAGAAAAAACAGAAATACCTTATTTACATAAGTATTCAGACCCTTTGCTATGAGACTCGAAATTGAGCTCAGGTGCATCCTGTTTTCATTGATCATCCTTGAGATATTTCTAGAACTGGATTGGAGTCCACCTGTGGTAAATTCAATTGATTGGACATGATTTGGAAAGGCACACACCTGTCTGTATTAGGGCTGACCCCAATTAGTCGATTGATCAATTGTTTGGTCGTTAGGCTGTTGGTCGACCAAAATTGTTTTAGTTGAGCAGTAACAAATGTGTATAATAGTGCCCATCTCAGTGAACTGATCCATTGTGGAGGCCAAGACTAAAAGCCAAGTTATGCTTGATCCGAAAACGGTTGAAGGCTTCATATGGAGGGTGTGACGCAAATGCCTCCAGGGGCATTCAGAGGCCAAATTGAGCTCCGTACTGCATCGCCATGCGCCTCCCAAATGTTGTAAAAATGCAGAGGGCTCTGTATAGCTCTGCATTGACATGGTTGGTTTATGGTAGGTGGGGGTGGTACATCCTGGTCCTGTGTGGCTCAGTCGGAAGAGCATGGTGTTTGCAACGCTAGGGTTGTGTGTTTGATTCCCACGGGGGACCAGTATGAAAAAAATTAAAAAATATGAAATGTATGCATTCACTACTGTAAGTCGCTCTGGATAAGAGTGTCTGCTAAATGACTAAAATGTAAAACATAAACTCACTTCCTTGATAACAGCTCTGTGATGCAACACGTATGAATGCCCTGACTTCTGCTGAGGCCGTATTACTGTAAATGCTGCAGACGTCGGATTGACCACGCACCTAGATGCACAATGCACTTCTCTCTCCTGTCAATTTGTGCACATTAATTGTTTGCGTTTGTTTGTACACTACTGTGCAAAAGTTTGGGGTCACATAGAAATGTCCTTGTTTTTGAAAGAAAAGTCCATCAAAATAACATCAAATTTTAACATAGGTTGTGCACTGGCAGCGTCATTAAAAAGTACCCACAAAACACCAGTCTCAACCGTGAAGAGGTGACTCCGGGATGCTGGCCTTCTAGGCAGAGTTGCAAAGAAAAAGCCATATCTCAGACTGGCCAATAAAAAGAAAAGATTAAGATGGGCAAAAGAACACAAACACTGGACAGAGGAACTCTGCCTAGAAGGCCAGCATCCCGGAGTCGCCTCTACACTGTTGACGTTGAGACTGGTGTTTTGCGGGTGCTATTTAATGAAGCTGCCAGTTGAGGACTTGTGAGGCTTCTGTTTCTCAAACTAGACACTCTAATGTACATGTCCTCTTGCTCAGTTGTGCACCGGGGCCTGCCACTCCCCTTTCTATTCTGGTTAGAGACAGTTTGTGCTGTCCTGTGAAGGGAGTAGTACACAGCGTTGTACCAGATCTTCAGTTTCTTGGCAATTTCTCGCATGAAATAGCTTTAATTTCTCAGAACAAGAATAGACTGACGAGTTTCAGAAGAAAGTGCTTTGTTTCTGGCCATTTTGAGCCTCTAATCGAATCCACAAATGCTGATGCTCCAAATACTCAACTAGTTTAAAGAAGGACAGTTTTATTGCTTCTTTAATCAGCAAAACCGTTTTCAGCTGTGCTAACATAATTGCAAAAGGGTTTTCTAATGATCAATTAGCCTTTTAAAATGATAAACTTGGATTTGCTAACACAACGTGCCATTGGAACACAGGAGTGATGGTTGATGATAATGGGCCTCTGTACGCCTGTGTAGATATTCCATAAAAAATCTGCCGTTTCCAGTCTACACTGTATTTCTGATCAATTTGATGTCATTTTAATGGACAAATAATGTGCTTTTCTTTCAAAAACAAGGAAATGTCTAAGTGACCCCAAACTTTTGAATGGTAATGTATATCACCTGTAGTACATTTACCATGAATTCCTATTTCTCATCTAGAATGTTTGTTACTTTGGTTACGGTAATTTCTGTTACTGCATTCAATATTATTATTCCAGTCTTCCTGTTATCACTGTAGGAGTGGACACATTGTTTGCAGAGTGCACAGCCTATGTTAGTTACACTTGTGAGAAACAAGTTTTGGTTGATTTCATTCCATTTACGAGTTTTGGCAATTTAGTCATTGTCTTTTGTTTGGAGAGCTTATATCAATGTTGAGTAAGGACGCGCACGCATAGAAATAGGCTTATAGGCTACCTGGCCTGCGTGGAAATGTAGTCATAGAAATGTGCCCATTTGTGGATCTGATTGGCTTTAACACACCACCACTAATGACATGTCCCCCCCACATTCTGAAGTTGCATTTTCGCTAGTACCAGCTTCAGGCGAAGCAGACCCAAGTTAATAGTTGAGACAATGTTTCAAGTTCGTTGCAGACAAGCCATATGTAGCCAATGTGATTTATAGGATATTTATTTTTATCAAGATATTTTCTACCTGCGGCTGCAATGTTTTAATGTGTTGGCTTTATGTAGGCTATTTTTACATAGTTGGCAATGGCAATGACATTTTAAGTTCATCATTTTCATTTCGATTTGAAAATAATTTTGATTAAGCGCATGACAATGATTTTTAGATATGAAGACGTTATAATATATTAATTGAAGCTGTTTCACGGAAATGTACATATGAAAACCATAAATGGCATGCATATCTGGAGAAATGGAAAGATACATTGGCATTCCACATGAGAAAAGTTGCCGACTCCTCATGTAGCCTATTACCGGCAACTTCAGCAGAGTAATGGCAGAATCTGTGAAAGCCAGCAGGAGTGGGAGGAGAATAGTTGGGTCAGGGTAAGTTTTTTTTCTTCTGGTTATCTAGATCTCTGGCACCCTCTTGAGGCATTTGTCTTATTTCATCAAACTCTAAGCTTAAAGCATCAGACAAGCTCACATACATAGGGTGTGTCTATATAAGGAAAAATACACGTAAAAAAATTCTGACCAATCAGTTGAAATTGGTTGAAAGAACAGATGTCTTTTGGTCGACCAATAATTTTTTTTACAGCCCAAGTCTATATAATTTCCCACAGTTGGCAGTGCATGTCAGAGCAAAAACCAAGCCAGAAGGAATTGTCCATAAAGCTCCGAGACAGGATTGTGTCAAGGATACCAAAACATTTCTGCAGCATTGAAGGTCCCAAAGAAAGCAGTGGCCTCCATCATTCCTAAATGGAAGAAGTTTGGAACCACCAAGACACTTCCTAGTGCTGGCCCCCCGGCCAAACTGAGCAATCGGGGAGAAGGGCCTTTGTCAGGGAAGTGACCAAGAACCCGACAGAAGATACTCCTCAGTAAAAGGCACATGACCGCCCGCTTTCAGACAATGAGAAACAAGATTCTCTTGTCTGATGAAACCAAGATTTAACTCTTTGGCCTGAATTACCAAGCATCACGTCTGGGGGAAACCAGGCACCGCTCAGCACCTGGCCAATACCATCCTTACGGTGAAGCATGGTGATGGCAGCATCATGCTGTTTTTCAGCAGCAGGGACTAGGAAACTAGTCAGGATCGAGGGAAAGATGAATGGAACAAAGTACAGAGAGATCCTTGATGAAAACCTGCTCCAGAGCGCTCAGCACCTCAGACTGGGGTGAAGGTTCACCTTCCGACAGGACAACAACCCTAAGTATACAGCCAAGACAAGGCAGAAGAGAGGCTTCGGGTCAAAACATGACACATGGAAGCTACTGGTCACCAGATGACTCTGATAGAACGGACAATGTGTCAGTATCGTCAGAACGGATGAGCAAGTGCAGGAGCTACTTGTTCATCAGTTTAGGGTTAAGGTTAGGGGTCAGGGTTAGTGGTTGAAACTGCATGATAGCGGATGAAGGTCGTAGTAGTCAGAGTGGAATGTTTTAGGGAAGGGAAATACTTAGGCTAGCTAGCTCATTAATATAAACATGAGCTTTCCGAATCTCTCTCGCTTTGATCTCCCTCTGGCTGAGAGCCTTCAGCGATACAGCTATAGTGGCTTTCTCTTCTCTCTCTTTCGCTCTGTCTCACTCTACCTCCCTCTTTCTTTATTTCTCTCTCTCTCCCTCTCTCTCTCTCTCTCTCGCTCTCTCTCTTTCTCTCTCTCTTGCTCTCTCCCGCTTTCTCTCTTTCTTTTTCTCTCTTTCTCTCGCTTTCTCTCTCTTTTTTCTTTCTTTCTTTCTCTCTGTCTGGCTGTCACTCTCTCTCTCTCTCTCTCTGTCTCTGTCTCTTTCTCTCACCATTTACATAACTATTGAGGCCACCAATTGAGGCCACCAGAACATCACTTGATAAATGTTGATTACACTGGGGGGAAACATGGTAAATGTTGAAGTAGCTGCTCCCTACCTAGCCAGACACAGAGTACTGTGTGTGTGCATGTGCACATACACACTAGAGCTGGGCGATAGGAACAGAAGTCCATATTGTGATAAATTGCTTGAATTGATGATAAATAGAATGAAAAGTTTAGAACATTAATGTGCACAACAGTTTAAAACAATGTGCACAACAGTTTATAACATTAATGTCCACCACAGTTTATAACATTAATGTGCACCACAGTTTATAACATTAATGTGCACCACAGTTTGTAACTGTAATGTGCACCACAGTTTATAACATTAATGTGCACCACAGTTTATAACATTAATGTCCACCACAGTTTATAACATTAATGTGCACCACAGTTTATAACATTAATGTGCACCACAGTTTATAACATTAATGTGCACCACAGTTTGTAAATGTAATGTGCACCACAGTTTATAACATTAATGTGCACCACAGTTTATAACATTAATGTCCACCACAGTTTATAACATTAATGTGCACCACAGTTTGTAACTGCAATGTGCACCACAGTTTATAACATTAATGTGCACCACAGTTGATAACATTAATGTGCACCACAGTTTATAACATTAATATGCACCACAGTTTATAACATTAATGTGCACCACAGTTTGTAACTGTAATGTGCACCACAGTTGATAACATTAATGTGCACCACAGTTTATAACATTAACATGCACCACAGTTTATAACATTAATGTGCACCACAGTTTATAACATTAATATGCACCACAGTTTATAACATTAATGTGCACCACAGTTTGTAACTGTAATGTGCACCACAGTTGATAACATTAATGTGCACCACAGTTTATAACATTAACATGCACCACAGTTTATAACATTAATGTGCACCACAGTTTATAACATTAATATGCACCACAGTTTATAACATTAATGTGCACCACAGTTTGTAACTGTAATGTGCACCACAGTTTGTAACTGTAATGTGCACCACAGTTTATAACATTAATATGCACCGCAGTTTATAACATTAATATGCACCACAGTTTATAACATTAATATGCACCACAGTTTATAACATTAATGTGCACCACCGTTTATAACATTAATGTGCACCACAGTTTATAACATTAATGTGCACCACAGTTTATAACATTAATATGCACCAAAGTTTATAACATTAATATGCACCACAGTTTATAACATTAATATGCACCACAGTTTATAACATTAATATGCACCACAGTTTATAACATTAATGTGCACCACAGTTTATAACATTAATGTGCACCACAGTTTGTAACATTAATGTGCACCACAGTTTATAACATTAATATGCACCACAGTTTATAACATTAATGTGCACCACAGTTTATAACATTAATATGCACCACAGTTTATAACATTAATGTGCACCACAGTTTATAACATTAATATGCACCACAGTTTATAACATTAATATGCACCACAGTTTATAACATTAATGTGCACCACAGTTTATAACATTAATATGCACCACAGTTTATAACATTAATATGCACCACAGTTGATAACATTAATGTGCACCACAGTTTGTAACTGTAATGTGCACCACAGTTTATAACATTAATATGCACCACAGTTTATAACATTAATATGCACCACAGTTTATAACATTAATGTGCACCACAGTTTATAACATTAATATGCACCACAGTTTATAACATTAATATGCACCACAGTTTATAACATTAATGTGCACCACAGTTTATAACATTAATATGCACCACAGTTTATAACATTAATATGCACCACAGTTTATAACCTTAATATGCACCACAGTTTATAACATTAATGTGCACCACAGTTTATAACATTAATATGCACCACAGTTTATAACATTAATATGCACCACAGTTTATAACAATGTGCACCACACTTTGTAACTGTAATGTGCACCACAGTTTATAACATTAATATGCACCACAGTTTATAACATTAATATGCACCACAGTTTATAACATTAATGTGCACCACAGTTTATAACATTAATATGCACCACAGTTTATAACATTAATATGCACCACAGTTTATAACAATAATGTGCACCACAGTTTATAACATTAATATGCACCACAGTTTATAACATTAATGTGCACCACAGTTTATAACATTAATATGCACCACAGTTTATAACATTAATATGCACCACAGTTTATAACATTAATGTGCACCACAGTTTATAACATTAATGTGCACCACAGTTTATAACATTAATGTGCACCACAGTTTATAACATTAATGTGCACCACAGTTTATAACATTAATGTGTACCACAGTTTGTAACATTAATGTGCACCACAGTTTATAACATTAATGTGCACCACAGTTTATAACATTAATGTGCACCACAGTTTATAACATTAATGTGCACCACAGTTTTTCCTTTAAACTGCTACTACTCGTTTGATGGTTGTAGCCATCAATTGTTCTATTAACTATCACCCATATTAGCAAACTTATTTCATTTCAAACTTCTCATTTCTCTAGTATAGGCTACTTATCGTAATGATACACATGCACACACAGGTGATGACAGAGAAGTGGCACATGTCAAGTCATGCCCTGAGAGAGGAGATATAAAGATAGATAGGGAAAAAGACAGGAGGAGTTTCACTAGAAATTTACATCAACAACAGACTAGTAACTAGGGTAAAGGCTATGGAGAAATACTGAGGAAGACAGAGGGAACGGGACCACCTAATAAAGAACAATGATACTAGTTATTGTGGTTTATTAACCACTAGAGATCAGGAGTTAAGTGATCAGAGGAAGACAGACAGAGAGCTGAATACTGTAAACATTCAAATAAAGTGTGGACTTGGTCTTGGATATGATGGTTCATGATGCCATAGAGATAAGATATTACAGCTAGAAGGTGAATAGGAGGTTATCATGGTGATGATGGTTCATGATGCCATAGAGATAAGATATTACAGTTAGAAGGTGAATAGGAGGTTATCATGGTGATGATGGTTCATGATGCCATAGAGATAAGATATTACAGTTAGAAGGTGACTAGGAAGTTATCATGGTGATGATGGTTCGTGTTGCCATAGAGATAAGATATTACAGTTAGAAGGTGACTAGGAAGTTATCATGGTGATGATGGTTCATGATGCCATAGAGATAAGATATTACAGTTAGAAGGTGACTAGGAAGTTATCATGGTGATGATGGTTCGTGTTGCCATAGAGATAAGATATTACAGTTAGAAGGTGACTAGGAAGTTATCATGGTGATGATGGTTCATGATGCCATAGAGATAAGATATTACAGCTAGAAGGTGAATAGGAGGTTATCATGGTGATGATGGTTCATGATGCCAAATATATTTTTTCTCAACCTCTTTCTTCCTCTCTCCTTTGCTCTCTTCCTCTACCTCAAGAGTTCCCCATGTGGCCACCCTGTCCTGTAACCAATGGCAACATCGGTCCAGACCCTTCCTCTGAGCCGTGACCCCAGCAAGACATTCCGTGACCCCTACTCAACACCTACCCAGCCCACAGCCCTACTGGCCCGGTGCAGTATGGGTAGTGTAGGCAGCCTAGTGGAGCGCCCGGACTCGTCCCCAGCTAAAGGCAGCCGGGCCGTGCCCCAGGTGGGACCCAGACAGACCAACAGGTTATTAAAGAAAGGCTTCAACCAGAGAGAGCTGCTCAACTACCTCAACATCACCAGGTTAGTGAGCTCTCTGATAGGCACAAAATGGCTGTCATGTTTCATTACCCAGATGGGTGCTACATTAGAGAGTATGTATTCTCTATGTATTCCATAAAGTGCAGACAAAACGGTAAAGAGTTGTCTGTTTTAAATAGTAGGCATTAATGATGCTCTTGGGTAATAACATCACCTGTTGTTCCATAGCAGTGTTGTTAATGCTGCTGCCAGGTGGGTGCCACACATAGTGAGCTGGTAGGAGGTGTGACTCCTACCATTCTGAAAGTATTCATACCCCTTGATCTATTCCACATTTTGTTACATTACAACCTTATTCTAAAATTGATTAAATTGTTTTTTCCCCTCATCAATCTGCACACAATACCCCAAAATATCAAAGCAAAAACTGTTTTGTAGAAATGTTTGCAAAAGTACAGTACCAATCAAAAGTTTGGACACTCCTACTAATTAAAGTTTTTTTATATATATCCTGTTGAAAAACAAATGATAGTCCCACTAAGCGCAAACCAGATGGGACGGCGCATCGCTGCAGAATGCTGTGGTAACCCATGCTGGTTAAGTGTGCCTTGAATTCTAAATAAATCACTGACAGTGTCACCAGCAAAGCACCCCCACACCATCACTCCTCCATGCTTCACGGTGGGAACTACACATGCAGAGATCATCCGTTCACCTGCGTCTCACAAAGACATGGCTGTTGGAACCAAAAATCAGATTTCCACTGGTCTAATGTCCATTGCTTGTGTTTCTTGGCGCAAGCAAGTTTCTTCTTCTAATTGGTGTCCTTTAGTAGTGTTTTTTTGCAGCAATTTGACCATGATGGCCTGATTCACACAGTCTCCTCTGAATAGTTTATTTTGAGATGTGTCTGTTACTTGAACTCTGTGAAGCGTTTATTTGGGCTGCAATTTCTGAGGCTGGTGACTTATCCTCTGCAGCAGATGTCCCTCTGGGTCTTCCTTTCCTGTGGTGGTCCTCATGAGAGCCAGTTTCATCATAGCGCTTGATGGTTTTTGCTACTGCACTTGAAGAAACTTTCAAAGTTCTTGACATTTTTCGGACTGACTGACCTTCATGTCTTAAAGTAATGATGGGCTGTCGTTTCTCTTTGCTTATTTGAGCTGTTCTTGCAACAATATGGACTTGGTCTTTTACCAAATAGGGCTATCTTCTGTATACCACCCCTACCTTGTCACAATACAACTGATTGGCTCAAACGCATTAAGAAGGAAATAAATTCCACAAATTAACTTTTAACAAGGCACACCTGTTAATTGAAATGCATTCCAGGTGACTACCTCATGAAGCTGGTTGAGAGAATTCCAAGAATGTGCAAAGCTGTCATCAAGGCAAAGGGTGGCTACTTTGAAGAATCTCAAATATAAAATATATTTGTTTAACATTTTTGTTGGGTTACTTCATGATTCTATATGTGTTATTTCATAGTTTTGATGTCTTCGCTATTATTCTACAATGTAGAAAACAGTAGAAATTAAGAAAAACCCTTGAATGGGTACTGTTGGTGTGTCCAAATCTTTTTATTAGTACTGTATTGTCACGGTTGACTGAAGGATCGGACCAAAACGCAGCGTGGTTGTAGTTCCACATTTTATTAAATCCGTGAAACTTATGCAACACACAAAATAACTGAATATACAAAACAACAAACTGTGACGCAGAGAGAAACGAACACTACTCAAAAGATAATAACCCACAAAACAGGAATAGAAAAACCCCTACTTAAATATGATCTCCAATCAGAGGCAACGAGGATCAGCTGCCTCCAATTGGAGATCAACCCAAACAACCCCAACATAGAAATAGAAAAACTAGAACTTAAACATTGAAATAGAAAACATAGAAAAACCCACAACACCCCCTGTCACACCCTGACCTACTCTACCATAGAAAATAACCACTTACTATGGTCAGGACGTGACATGTATAAAAAATTAAACAAAATATGACATTTACATAAGTATTCAGACCCTTTACTCAGTACCTTGTTGAAGCTCCTTTGACAGCGATTACCGCCTCGAGTCTTCTTAGGTATGACACTAAAAGACTGGCGCACCTGCATTTGGGGAGTTTCTCCAATTCTTCTCTGCAGATCCTCTCAAGCTCTGTCAAGTTGGATGGGGACTGTTGCTCCACAGCTATTTTTAGGTCTCTCCAGAGAAGTTCAATCCGGCTCAAGTCCGGCCACTGGCTTGGCCACTCAAAGACATTCAGCGATTTGTCCCAAAGCCACTCCTGCATTGTCCTGGTAGAGTGCTTAGGGTCGTTGTCCTGTTGGAAGGTGAACCTTCCAGGTCTTGAGCGCTCTGGAGCGGGTTTTCATCAAGGATCTCTCAGTACTTTGCTCCGTTCATCTTTCCCTTGAGCCTGACTGGTCTCCAAGTCCCTGCCACTGAAAAACATCCCCACAGCATGATGCTTCCACCACCATGCTTCACTGTAGAGATGGTGACAGGTTTCCTCAGGACGTGAGGCTTGGCAATCAGGCCAAATAGTTCAATCTTGGTTTCATCACACCAGAGAATATTGTTTCTTATGGTCTGAGAGTCTTTAGGTGCCTTTTGGCAAATTCCAACGGGCTGTCATGTGCCTTTTACTGAGGAGGTGCTTACATCTGGCCACTCTACCATAAAAGCCTGATTGGTAAAGTGCTGCAGAGATGGTTGTCCTTCTGGAAGATTCTCCCATTTCCACAGAGGAAGTCTGGAACTCTGTCAGAGTGACCATCGGGTTTTTGGTCACTTCCCTGACCAAGGCCCTTTTCCCCCGATTGCTGAATTTGACCGGGCGGCCAACTCTAGGAAGAGTTTTGGTGGTTCCAAACTTCTTCCATTTAAGAATGATGGAGGCCACTGTGTTCTTGGGGACCTTCAAAGCTGCAGAAATGTTTTGGTACCCTTCCCCAGATCTGTGCCTCAACACAATCCTGTCTCCGAGCTCTACGGACAATTACTTCAATCTCATGGCTTTGTTTTTGCTCTGACATGCACTGTCAACTGTGGGACCTTATATAGACAAGTGTGTGCCTTTCCAAATCATGTCAGATCAATTGAATTTACCACAGGGGGACTCCAATCAAGATGTAGAAACATCTCTAGGATGATCAATGGAAACAGGATGCACCTGAGCTCAATTTTGAGTCTCATAGCAAAGGGTCTGAATACTTATGTAAATAACCTGTTTTTACTTTGTCATTATGGGGTATTGTGTGTAGATTGATGAGGAACATTTTTTATTTAATCAATGTTAGAAGAAGGCTGTAATGTAACAAAATGTGAAAAAGTCAAGTGGTCTGAATACTTTCCGAATGCAGTGTATTTGCGAAGTAAGCTGTTACATTTTAAATTTTAGTCATTTAGCAGACACTCTTATCCAGAGTGACTTACAGTAGTGAATGCATACATTACATACATTTCAATTCATACATTTTTTTTTCTCCCCGTACTGGCCCCCCGTGGGAATCAAACCCACAACCCTGGCGTTGCAAACACCATTACAAACACCATGCTCTACCAACTGAGCCACAATGTAAAGTTGTAAATCTAGATGAAATAGTACAGTACAGTACAGTACAAGTACAGTGAAATTCCTTTCTTGCAAACTCGAATAGAAATAGAAATAATTTTCATAACAAGCTGTTATCGTTCAGGGGAACAGATTATCAATTGACTTGATTGGTTATCAATTGACCTGAAGCCTGAATGAAAACCTATATAATGACTCCCACCAGGAAAGAGGCCAAAGCGGGTAGTGGCCCAGGCAGCAGTAGGAAGGACATCTTCTCCAGCATGCAGTCCATGAAGAGAGAGCATGGACATGAGGAGGAACACATCAAGCTCTACTACAAAGACGGAACTGAGGTGGACGTGTCAAAGAACTCACTGCCCATGGGAGGGAAATATGAGAAGGTGAGAAGAACACCTGGTTATGGGACAACATATAGGGATGATATCCCTGGGACAACATATAGGGATGATATCCCTGGGACAACATATAGGGATGATATCCCTGGGACAACATATAGGGGTGATATCCCTGGGACAACATATAGGGGTGATATCCCTGGGACAACATATAGGGGTGATATCCCTGGGACAACATATAGGGGTGATATCCCTGGGACAACATATAAGGGTGATATCCCTGGGACAACATATAGGGGTGATATCCCTGGGACAACATATAGGGGTGATATCCCTGGGACAACATATAGGGGTGATATCCCTGGGACAACATATAGGGGTGATATCCCTGGGACAACATATAGGCGTGATATCCCTGGGACAACATATAGGGGTGATATCCCTGGGACAACATATAGGGGTGATATCCCTGGGACAACATATAGGGGTGATATCCCTGGGACACCATATAGGGGTGATATCCCTGGGACAACATATAAGGGTGATATCCCTGGGACAACATATAGGGGTGATATCCCTGGGACAACATATAGGGGTGATATCCCTGGGACAACATATAGGGGTGATATCCCTGGGACAACATATAGGGATGATATCCCTGGGACAACATATAGGGGTGATATCCATGGGACAACATATAGGGATGATATCCCTGGGACAACATATAGGGGTGATATCCCTGGGACAACATATAGGCGTGATATCCCTGGGACAACATATAAGGGTGATATCCCTGGGACAACATATAGGGGTGATATCCCTGGGACAACATATAAGGGTGATATCCCTGGGACAACATATAGGGGTGATATCCCTGGGACAACATATAGGGGTGATATCCATGGGACAACATATAGGGATGATATCCCTGGGACAACATATAGGGGTGATATCCCTGGGACAACATATAGGCGTGATATCCCTGGGACAACATATAAGGGTGATATCCCTGGGACAACATATAGGGACGATATCCCTGGGACAACATATAGGGGTGATATCCCTGGGACAACATATAGGGGTGATATCCCTGGGACAACATATAGGCGTGATATCCCTGGGACAACATATAGGGATGATATCCCTGGGACAACATACTGTCTAGGGATGATATCCCTGGGACAACATATAGGGGTGATATCCCTGGGACAACATAGAGGGATGATATCCCTGGGACAACATACTGTCTAGGGATGATTTCCCTGGGACAACGTATAGGGATGATATCCCTGGGACAATTTATAGGTATGGTGTCCATGGGACAACATATAGGGCTGATATCCCTGGGACAACATATAGATATGATATCCCTGGGACAACATATAGGGGGTGATATCCCAGGGACAACATATAGGAATGATATATCTGGGACAACATATAGGGATGATATATCTGGGACAACATATAGGAATGATATATCTGGGACAACATATAGAGGTTATATCCCTGGGACAACATATAGGGCTGATATTCCTGGGACAACATATAGGGGTGATATTCCTTGGACAACATACAGGGATGATTTCCCTGGGACAACATACTGTCTAGGGATGATATCCCTGGGACAACTTATAGGGATAATATCCCTGGGACAACTTATAGGGATGATATCCCTGGGACAACATATTGGAATGATATCCCTGTGACAACTTATAGGGACGATATCCCTGGGACAACTTATAGGGATGATATGCCTGTGACAACATATAGGGCTGATATTCCTGGGACAACATATAGGGATATCTCTGGGAAAACATATAGGGGTGGTATCCCTTGGACAACATACAGGGATGATTTCCCTGGGACAACATAATGTCTAGGGATGATATCCCTGGGACAACATATAGGGATGATATCCCAGGGACAACATATAGGGGTGATATCCCTGGGACAACATATAGGGGGAATAACCCTGTGACAACATATAGGGATGATATTCCTGGAACAAAATATAGGGATGATATCCCTGGGACAACATATCGGGATGATATCCCTGTGACAATATATAGGGCTGATATTCCTGGGACAACAAATAGGGATATCTCTGGGACAACATATAGGGGTGATATCCCTTTGACAACATATAGGGCTGATATACCTGGGACAACTTATAGGGATGATATCCCTGGGACAACATATAGGGATGATATCCCTGGGACAACATATCGGGGTGATATCCCTGGGACAATATATAGGGGTGATATCCCTGGGACAACATATAGGCGTGATATCCCTGGGACAACATATAGGGATGATATCTCTGGGACAACATATAGGGATGATATCCCTGGGACAACATATAGGGGTGATATCCCTGGGACAACATAGAGGGATGATATCCCTGGGACAACATACTGTCTAGGGATGATTTCCCTGGGACAACGTATAGGGATGATATCCCTGGGACAATTTATAGGTATGGTGTCCATGGGACAACATATAGGGCTGATATCCCTGGGACAACATATAGATATGATATCCCTGGGACAACATATAGGGGGTGATATCCCAGGGACAACATATAGGAATGATATATCTGGGACAACATATAGGGATGATATATCTGGGACAACATATAGAAATGATATATCTGGGACAACATATAGGGGTTATATCCCTGGGACAACATATAGGGCTGATATTCCTGGGACAACATATAGGGGTGATATTCCTTGGACAACATACAGGGATGATTTCCCTTGGACAACATACTGTCTAGGGATGATATCCCTGGGACAACTTATAGGGATAATATCCCTGGGACAACTTATAGGGATGATATCCCTGGGACAACATGTTGGAATGATATCCCTGTGACAACTTATAGGGACGATATCCCTGGGACAACTTATAGGGATGATATGCCTGTGACAACATATAGGGCTGATATTCCTGGGACAACATATAGGGATATCTCTGGGAAAACATATAGGGGTGGTATCCCTTGGACAACATACAGGGATGATTTCCCTGGGACAACATAATGTCTAGGGATGATATCCCTGGGACAACATATAGGGATGATATCCCAGGGACAACATATAGGAGTGATATCCCTGGGACAACATATAGGGGAAATAACCCTGTGACAACATATAGGGATGATATTCCTGGAACAAAATATAGGGATGATATCCCTGGGACAACATATCGGGATGATATCCCTGTGACAACATATAGTGCTGATATTCCTGGGACAACAAATAGGGATATCTCTGGGACAACATATAGGGGTGATATCCCTTTGACAACATATAGGGCTGATATACCTGGGACAACTTATAGGGATGATATCCCTGGGACAACATATAGGGATGATATCCCTGGGACAACATATCGGGGTGATATCCCTGGAACAACATATAGGGCTGATATTCCTGGGACAACATATAGGGATATCTCTGGGAAAACATATAGGGATGATATTCCTGGGACAACATATAGGGATGATATCCCTGGGACAACATATAGGGATGATGTCCCTGGGACAACATACAGGGGTAATATCCCTGGGACAACATATAGGGAGAATAACCCTGTGACAACATATAGATGGTGATATCCCTGGGACAACATATAGGGGTGATTTCCCTTGGACAACATCCTGTCTAGGGATTATATCCCTGGGACAACATATATGGATGATATTCCTGGGACAACATATAGGGATGATATTCCTGGGACAACATATAGGGATGATATCCCTGGGACAATTTATAGGGATGATATCCCTTGGACAACATATAGGGATGATTTCCCTGGGACAATGTATAATAATGATACTCCCGTGACAACATATTGGGATGATATCCCTGGGACAACATATAGGGATGATATCCCTGGGACAACATATAGGGATGAGTTCCCTGGGACAACATATAGGGATGATATTCCTGGGACAACATATAGGGATGATATCCCTGGGACAAAATATAGAGATGAACATATAAAACTGCAGTTATTATCTATTCTATCAAAACAGATTATTATTTTAGCAACAATAACACACTTTGACATTGGACTCTTCTTAAAAAAGCTCCTTCAACGGAGGTCCAGAACAAGAATGTAATTTAATACCCTAAAGCCAACATGTCTCTGACAGAGAACATCATTTAATACCCTAAAGCCAACATGTCTCTGACATAGAACGTCCTTTAATACTCTAAAGCCAACATGTCTCTGACAGAGAACGTCCTTTAATACTCTAAAGCCAACATGTCTCTGACAGAGAACGTCCTTTAATACTCTAAAGCCAACATGTCTCTGACAGAGAACATCCTTTAATACTCTAAAGCCAACATGTCTCTGACAGAGAACACCCTTTAATACTCTAAAGCCAACATGTCTCTGACAGAGAACATCCTTTAATACTCTAAAGCCAACATGTCTCTGACAGAGAACGTCCTTTAATACTCTAAAGCCAACATGTCTCTCAGACAGAGAACATCCTTTAATACTCTAAAGCCAACATGTCTCTGACAGATTACCCTGGCTTCCTACTCCCTACAGTTAGCTATAGTTTGAAGAATTGGCCTGTATCGCTGAGTCACTGGCAGCGCTAGATGAATGACATCCCAGACTGTGTGTTCTGTGTGCGATGTATGCGTTGTGTGTGTGTGTGTGTGTGTGTGTGTGTGTGTGTGTGTGTGTGTGTGTGTGTGTGTGTGTGTGTGTGTGTGTGTGTGTGTGTGACATAATGAAATGCTACCAGGTATTACCTGGCTAGGCTGGAGGAGGTGTTTTAAAATGTCCTGCATTAGTCATTTATAAGACCGTGTATGAATAAGATGCCAACGCCTCTCCCTTCAGTCTGTATCTGACTTATCACACACACACAGTCCCTTCAGTCTGTATCTGACTTATCACACACACACAGTCCCTCAGTCTGTATCTGACTTATCACACACACACAGTCCCTTCAGTCTGTATCTGACTTATCACACACACACAGTCCCTTCAGTCTGTATCTGACTTATCACACACACACAGTCCCTTCAGTCTGTATCTGACTTATCACACACACACAGTCCCTCAGTCTGTATCTGACTTATCACACACACACAGTCCCTTCAGTCTGTATCTGACTTATCACACACACACAGTCCCTTCAGTCTGTATCTGACTTATCACACACACACAGTCCCTTCAGTCTGTATCTGATTTATCACACACACACAGTCCCTTCAGTCTGTATCTGACTTATCACACACACACAGTCCCTTCAGTCTGTATCTGACTTATCACACACACACAGTCCCTTCAGTCTGTATCTGACTTATCACACACACACAGTCCCTTCAGTCTGTATCTGACTTATCACACACACACACAGTCCCTTCAGTCTGTATCTGACTTATCACACACACACAGTCCCTTCAGTCTGTATCTGACTTATCACACACACACACAGCCCCTTCAGTCTGTATCTGACTTATCACACACACACAGTCCCTTCAGTCTGTATCTGACTTATCACACACACACAGTCCCTTCAGTCTGTATCTGACTTATCACACACACACAGTCCCTTCAGTCTGTATCTGACTTATCACACACACACAGTCCCTTCGGTCTGTATCTGACTTATCACACACACACAGTCCCTTCAGTCTGTATCTGACTTATCACACACACACAGTCCCTTCGGTCTGTATCTGACTTATCACACACACACAGTCCCTTCGGTCTGTATCTGACTTATCACACACACAGTCCCTTCGGTCTGTATCTGACTTATCACACACACACAGTCCCTTCGGTCTGTATCTGACTTATCACACACACACAGTCCCTTCAGTCTGTATCTGACTTATCACACACACAGTCCCTTCAGTCTGTATCTGACTTATCACACACACACAGTCCCTTCAGTCTGTATCTGACTTATCACACACACACAGTCCCTTCAGTCTGTATCTGACTTATCACACACACACAGTCCCTTCAGTCTGTATCTGACTTATCACACACACACAGTCCCTTCAGTCTGTATCTGACTTATCACACACACACAGCCCCTTCGGTCTGTATCTGACTTATCACACACACACAGTCCCTTCAGTCTGTATCTGACTTATCACACACTCCTAGAGACTAAGTAGTGCAGTAGGGTGAATTAATCTCATCCAGTCTGGATGTATAACATCAGAGAAACAACATGGAGAGAGCAGAGAGCTGAGAAAGCGATTGATTTAATAGAAACCTTGTGGGTAATAGTGATTTCTAGACCTTGACCTGAACACCCCACCAGTCGTGCTGTGAGGAAGATAACGCTGCTCTCTCTCAGTTCAGTTCAAGGGGCTTTATTAGCATGGGAAACATATGTTAACATTGCCAAAGCAAGTGAAGTAGATAATATACGAAAGTGAAATAAACAATGAAAATGAACAGTAAACATTACACTCACAGAAGTTCCAAAAGAATAAAGACATTACAAATGTCATACTATGTATATATACAGTGTTGTAATGATGTGCAAATGGTTAAAGTACAAAAAGGAAAATAAATAAACATAAATATGAGTTGTATTTACAATGTTGTTTGTTCTTCACAGGTTGCCCTTTTCTTAGCAACGGGTCACAAATCTTGCTGCTGTGATGGCACACTGTGGTATTTCACCCAGTAGATATGGGAGTTTATCAAAATCGGGTTTGTTTTTGAATTCTTTGTGGATCTGTGTAATCTGAGGGAAATATGTGTCTCTAATATGGTCATACATTTGGCAGAAGGTTAGGAAGTGCAGCTCAGTTTCCACCTCATTTTGTGGGCAGTTAATAATAATGCAGAGGATTTTCCCAAGGTTGCTGTTGGCGCATATCCCACGGTAGTTAATGGGTCAAATTTGTCTACACTTTTGTGGATTGGGGTGATCAGTCCTTGGTTCCAAATATTGGGGAAGATGCCAGAGCTGAAGATGATGTTAAAGAGTTTAAGTATAGCCAATTGGAATTTGTAGTCTGTATATTTAATAATTTCATTGAGGATACCATCAACACTACAGGCCTTTTGGGGTTGGAAGGTTTGTATTTTGTCCTGTAGTTCATTCAAGGTAATTGGAGAATCCAGTGGGTTCTGGTAGCCTTTAATAGTTGATTCTAAGATTTACAGATACAGAAGTCTGCCGTGGAAGCAGGAGAGGCAGCCCCCGAAATTTTTTTTTTGGGGGGGGGCACATGGGTAGATTGGCGGAGTCAGGGTTGAGACCTGAGCCAACTCCCTGTGCTTATCGTGGTGAGCATGTGCCTGCTCCTCGCACTCTCCCTCCAGTGCGCCTCCACAGCCCATTACATCCTGTGCCTGCTCCACGTACCAGGCTGTCAGTACGTCTCCTCAGTCCAGGAAGACCCGTTCCCGGCTCCACGTACAAAGCCTCCAGTGATGATCCATGGCACGAAGCCTCCAGTGATGATCCATGGCACGAAGCCTCCAGTGATGATCCATGGCCAGGAGCCTGTAGGGATGATCCATGGCACGAATCCTCCAGTGATAATCCATGGCCCGGAGCCTCAAGTGATAATCCATGGCCCGGAGCCTGTAGAGAGGATCCATGGCACGAAGCCTCCAGTGATAATCCATGGCCCGGAGCCTCCAGTGATGATCCATGGCACAAAGCCTCCAGTGATGATCCATGGTGCGGAACCTGCAGCGACGCTCCCCAGTCCGGAACCTACAGCGACGGTCCCCAGTCCGGAACCTACAGCGACGCTCTCCAGTCCGGAGCCTGCAGCGAAGCTCTCCAGTCCGGAGCCTTCAGCGACGCTCTCCAGTCCGGAGCCTGCAGCGACGCTCTCCAGTCCGGAGCCTCCAGCGACGCTCTCTAGTCCGGAGCCTCCAGCGACGCTCCCCAGTCCGGATCCTCCACGACGCTCCCCAGTCAGGAACCTCCTGAGACAGCCTGCAGCCTGGAACCTCCTGAGATGACCTGCAGCCCGGAACCTCCTGAGACGGCCTGCAGCCCGGAACCTCCTGAGAGTCTTCAGCAGCGGCCTGCAGCCCAGAGTCTTCAGTGGCGGCCTGCAGCCCAGAGTCTTCAGCGGCGGCCTGCAGTCCAGAGTCTTCAGCGGCGGCCTGCAGTCCAGAGTCTTCAGCGGCGGCCTGCAGTCCAGAGTCTTCAGCGGCGGCCTGCAGTCCAGAGTCTTCAGCGGCGGTCGGCAGTTCAGAGCCTCCGGCAGTGATCCATGGTCTGGTTCCTCCGGCGACACAGAAGCGGGGGGGATCAGCGGGCGGAGTGGGGGCTACGCCTCGAACCAGAGCCGCCGCCAAGAATAGATGCCCACCCGGACCCTCCCCTATAGGTTCAGGTTTGCGGCCGGGAGTCCGCACCTTTGTACTGTCTCGCCCTGACCTGAGAGAGATGGTTTATTTCTCTATTCTCTTAGGTCAGGGTGTGGGGTGGGCATTCTATGTTTTGTATTTCTTTGTTTTGGGCCGAGTATGGTTCTTAATCAGAGGTAGCTGTCTATCGTTGTCTCTGATTAGGAATCATACTTAGGCAGCATTTTCCCACCTGTGTTTGTGGGTAGTTGTTTTCTGTACCTGACAGAACTGTTGGCTTGTTTTCGTTTTGTTATTTTGTTCAAGTGTTTCATAGTGGAATAAAATCATGAGCACTCAACACGCTGCACCTTGGTCCCCTCATTACGACAGCCGTTACATTACCCATACATCTCCATTTTGGGTATAGATAATTCTTTGTGTTGTTGTTTTCCAATTTTCCCAGAAGTGGTTAGAGTCTATGGATTCTTCAATTACATTGAGCTGATTTCTGACGTGCTGTTCCTTCTTTTTCCGTAGTGTATTTCTGTATTGTTTTAGTGATTCACCATAGTGAAGTCATAAGCTCAGGTTTTCTGGGTCTCTGTTTGTGGTTGGACAGGTTTCTCAATTTCTTTCTTAGGTTTTTGCATTCTTCATCAAACCATTTGTCATTGTTGTTCGTTTTCTGTTAGGGAAGCTGAGAGGTCAAATATACTGTTTAGGTTTTCTACTGCCAAGTTTACACCTTCACTATTACAATGGAAAATGTTGTCTAAAAGGGATTGAATTTGTTGTTGCCTAATTGTTTTTTGATAGGTTTCCACACTACATTCCTTCCCTATATAGCATTTCTTAATATTACTCAGTTCCTTTGGCTTTGATGAGTATTGAGTATTGCTCTGTCACAAGTAGACTGGGATTTTGATGTGATCTGATAGGGGTGTCAGTGGGCTGACTGTGAACGCTCTGAGAGACTCTGGGTTGAGGTCAGTGATCAAGTAGTCTACAGTTGTGGCCAAAAGTTTTGAGAATGACATTAATATTCATTTTCACAAACTTTGCTGCCTCAGTTTGTGTGATGGCAATTTGCATATACTCTAGAATGTTATGAAGAGTGATCAGATGAATTGCAATTAAGTTCAAAGTCCCTCTTTGCCATGCAAATGAACTCAATCCCCCAAAAAAAACATTTCCACTGAATTTCAGCCCTGCCACAAAAGGACCAGCTGACATCATGTCAGTGATTCTCTCGTTAACACAGGTGTGAGTGTTGACGAGGACAAGGCTGGAGATCACTCTGTCATGCTGATTGAGTTCAAATAACAGACTGGAAGCTTCAAAAGGAGGGTGGTGCTTGGAATCATTGTTCTTCCTCTGTCAACCATGGTCACCTGCAAGGAAACACGTGCCGTCATCATTGCTTTGCATAAAAAGGGCTTCACAGGAAAGGATATTGCTGCCAGTAAGATTGCACCTAAATCAACCATTTATCGGATCATCAAGAACTTCAAGGAGAGCGATTCAATTGTTGTGAAGAAGGCTTCAGGGCACCCAAGAAAGTCCAGCAAGTGCCAGGACCATCTCCTAAAGTTGATTCAGCTGCGGGATTGGGGCACCACCAGTACAGAGCTTGCTCTGGAATGGCAGCAGGCAGGTGTGAGTGCATCGGCACGCACAGTGAGGCAAAGACTTTTAGAGGATGGTCTGGTGTCAAGAAGGGCAGCAAAGACGCCACTTCTCTCCAGAAAAAACATCAGGGACAGACTGATATTCTGCAAAGGTACAGGGATTGGACTGCTGAGGACTGGGGTAAAGTCATTTTCTCTGATGAATCCCCTTTCCGATTGTTTGGGGCATCCCAAACAAAAAAAGCTTGTCCGGAGAAGACAAGGTGAGTGCAACCATCAGTCCTGTGTCATGCCAACAGTAAAGCATCCTGAGACCATTCATGTGTGGGGTTGCTTCTCAGCCAAGGGAATGGGCTCACTCACAATTTTGCCTAAGAACACAGCCATGAATAAAGAATGGTACCATCACATCCTCCGAGAGCAACTTCTCCCAACCATCCAGGAACAGTTTGGTGACGAACAATGCCTTTTCCAGCATGATGGAGCACCTTGCCATAAGGCAAAAGTGATAACTAAGTGGCTCGGGGAACAAAACATCGATATTTTGGGTCCATGGCCAGGAAACTCCCCAGACCTTAATCCCATTGAGAACTTGTGGTCAATCCTCAAGAGGTGGGTGGACAAGCAAAAACCCACAAATTCTGACAAAGCATGTCAGGGCGGATTGCAGAGTTCTTGAAAAAGAAGCGTCAACACTACAAATATTGACTTTTTGCATCAACTTCATGTAATTGTCAATAAAAGCCTTTGACACTTATGAAATGCTTGTAATTATACTTCAATATTCCATAGTAACATCTGACAAAAATATCTAAAGACACTGAAGCAGCAAAATTTGTGGAAATTAATATTTGTGTCATTCTCAAAACTTTTGGCCACGACTGTACAGTTCTACTGCCAAGAGATGAGCTATAGGTGTACCAACCATAGGAGTCCCCTCGAAGCCTACCAATGACTATGAACAGACTCAGCGTGCAACAGAGCTGCAGGAGTTGTGACCTGTTTTTGTTGGTTATGTTTCCGTAGTTGTGCCTAGGGGGGCATATTGGGGAGGGAATGCTGTCCCCTCAGGTAGGTGTTTGTCCCCCTGTGTATTGAGGGTGTCAGGTTCTTGTCCGGTTCTGGCATTTAGGTCGCCACAGACTAGTACATGTCCCTGGGCCTGGAAATGATTGATTTCCCCCTCCAGGATGGAGAAGCTGTCTTCATTAAAGTATGGGTATTCTAGTGGGGGGATATAGCTAGCACACAGGAGGACATCTTTCTCTGTTGAGATCATTTCCTTTTGAATTTCTAGCCAAATGTAAAATGTTCCTGTTTTGATTAATTTAATAGAGTGGGTTAGGTCTGCTCTATACCAAATTAACATACCCCCTGAGTCCCTTCCCTGTTTCACACCTGGTAGTTTGGTGGATGGGACTACCAGCTCTCTGTAACCTAGAGGGCAACCAGTGGGTCCATCTCCTCTATACCATGTTTCTTGTAGGATGACTATGTCTGTATTTCCAATTTACTTGATGAAGTCCAGGTTCTTGCTCTTTAGGCCAAAGGCAGATGACCTCAGGTCTTGTATATTCCAGGATGAGATAGTGAAGTCTTTGTGTTCCATAAATGAGTCGTGTGGTTTGGCCTTAGACCAGTAAATGTGAGCAGAGCCTGCTGAGCATCTGGTACATGCCATTGGCTTGGGGTAGTGTAAGAGTGGGGGTTGGGCCTGTTTGCCAGCTCACGGCCTGGGTGTATGTGTGTCTTCCATGTTGAGGCCCTCTTTGAGGAGGTGCGGTGCATGGGGTGGGCAGGAGGGGCATAGGTCTGATCTGAGGGGGCCTAAATGGGGGGGGTGTTGATTGGTTGGGGTGGGGGTGTGGATGTGGCTGGTGGTGTTGTGGTCTGGATGTAGGTCCTCTCGGCGTGGGTCCTCTATGTGTCGGTCCAGGGGGGTCCCGCAGGTCTGGGAGAGTGTCTCGCTGGTCTGGGTGGGGTGTCTATTGATCTGTTGCTCCTGTGTGAAGTGTTGGGGCTGCGTTTGAGAGCGATGTCCTTTAGGGTCCGGGCAAAGATGGGCGCTGCTGCCTTGTATTGGTGGACCTGGTCATAGAGGCTGTTCGAGTCAAGGGTGGAGTGGTGGGCTCCCTCTGCCTCTTTACCTCTAGCATGCCATCTCCACCTTTACTGCTCCTTCTCTCCCTCTCCCCTTCTATCTCTCTGCACCTTTTTCAAAATATTTATCTCTCTCTCTCCCCTTCTATCTCTCTGCACCTTTTTCTAATTATTTATCTCTTTATCTCTTTCTCCCAAGTCTCTTCCTTTCTTTCTCTGTCTTTCTATAACTCTCCCTGTCTGTCTCTCTATAACTCTCCCTGTCTGTCTCTCTATAACTCTCCCTGTCTGTCTCTCTATAACTCTCCCTGTCTGTCTCTCTATAACTCTCCCTGTCTGTCTCTCTATAACTCTCCCTCTCTGTCTCTCTATAACTCTCCCTGTCTGTCTCTCTATAACTCTCCCTGTCTGTCTTTCTATAACTCTCCCTGTCTGTCTCTCTATAACTCTCCCTGTCTGTCTTTCTATAACTCTCCCTGTCTGTCTCTCTATAACTCTCCCTGTCTGTCTCTCTATAACTCTCCCTGTCTGTCTCTCTATAACTCTCCCTGTCTGTCTCTCTATAACTCTCCCTGTCTGTCTCTCTATAACTCTCCCTGTCTGTCTCTCTATAACTCTCCCTGTCTGTCTCTCTATAACTCTCCCTGTCTGTCTCTCTATAACTCTCCCTGTCTGTCTCTCTATAACTCTCCCTGTCTGTCTCTCTATAACTCTCCCTGTCTGTCTCTCTATAACTCTCCCTGTCTGTCTCTCTATAACTCTCCCTGTCTGTCTCTCTATAACTCTCCCTGTCTGTCTCTCTATAACTCTCCCTCTCTGTCTCTCTATAACTCTCCCTGTCTGTCTCTCTATAACTCTCCCTGTCTGTCTCTCTATAACTCTCCCTGTCTGTCTCTCTATAACTCTCCCTGTCTGTCTCTCCATACCTCTCTCCTTGTCTGTCTCTCTATACCTCTCTACTTGTCTGTCTCTCTATACCTCTCTACTTGTCTGTCTCTCTGTACCTCTCTACCTGTCTGTCTCTCTATACCTCTCTACCTGTCTGTCTCTCTATACCTCTTTACCTGTCGCTCTATACTTTTCTACCTGTCTCTCTATACCTCTTTACCTGTCGCTCTATACTTTTCTACCTGTCTCTCTATAACTCTCTCCCTGTCTGTCTCTCTATACCTCTTTACCTGTCTCTCTATACCTCTCTTCCTGTCTGTCTCTGTATACCTCTCTACCTGTCTGTCTCTCTAAACCTCTCTACCTGTCTCTCTATACCTATTTACCTGTCTCTCTATACATCTCTATACCTCTCTCCCTGTCTGTCTCTCTATCCCTCTCTACCTGTCTCTCTATACCTCTCTACCTGTCTGTCTCTCTATACCTCTCTACCTGTCTCTCTATACCTCTCTACCTGTCTGTCTCTCCATACTTCTCTACCTGTCTCTCTATACCTCGCTATCTGTCGCTCTATACCTCTCTCCCTGTCTGTCTCTCTATACCTCTCTACCTGTCTGTCTCTCTGTACCTCTCCACCTTTCTGTCTCTCTATACCTCTCTACCTATCTCTCTATACCTCTCTCCCTGTCTCTCTATACCTCGCTATCTGTTGCTCTATACCTCTCTCCCTGTCTGTCTCTCTATACCTCTCTCCCTGTCTGTCTCTCTATACCTCTCTACCTGTCTGTCTCTCTGTACCTCTCCACCTTTCTGTCTCTCTATACCTCTCTCCCTGTCTCTCTATACCTCTCTACCTGTCTCTCTCTATACCTCTCTACCTGTCTGTCTTTCCATACCTCTCTCCCTGTCTGTCTCTCTGTACCTCTCCACCTTTCTGTCTCTCTATACCTCTCCAACTGTCTCTCTATACCTCTCTCCCTGTCTGTCTCTCTATACCTCTCCAACTATTTATCTATACCTCTCTACCTGTCTCTCTCACTCCACCCTGACAGTTTCAGATACTAACTCTTCTACTCTTCCTCTCTCTGTCCCTCTCTCCCTCTCTCTCTCTCTCTCTCCCTCTCTCCCTCTCTTCCTCTCGCTCTCCCTCTCTCCCTCTCTTCCTCTCTCTCTCTCTCTCTCTCTCTCTCCCTCTTCTCCCTCCAGTCTCGTCTCAGGCCATCTGCCTTCAAGCCCGTCACACCTAAGAACTTCAGTTCCATGCAGAACCTCAACCCTGCCAAGATGGAGGACTCAGACCAGGGCCTGTCCAATGGGCTCCACCGGGCCTACGCACACACACCTAGAGCTGTCTCCACCTCCTCTTCCTCCTCCTCACCCTCCCGCCACGGAGGACCCACCTCCAGCGGAACCAAGGTGCCCCAACACATGCTACTGTTTTAGTCTGGGGATTTCTGTCTGGTCCTGAAACATATGCAGTGTATGTGGGGTGTTCTTTAAAAATGTCTGGAAGGGACTTTACCAATACATTAGGATGATTAGGGAACTAGTTCATATTAATTATCAATACATTAGGATGATTAGATTAGGTAAAGTCCCCCCTTATCTCCGCTCGCTGGTCACCATAGCAGCACCCACCTGTAGCACGCGCTCCAGCAGGTATATCTCTCTGGTCACCCCCAAAGCCAATTCCTCCTTTGGCCGTCTCTCCTTCCAATTCTCTGCTGCCAATGACTGGAACGAACTACAAAAATCTCTGAAACTGGAAACACTTATCTCCCTCACTAGCTTTAAGCACCAGCTGTCAGAGCAGCTCACAGATCACTGAACCTGTACATAGCCCATCTATAATTTAGCCCAAACTACTACCTCTTCCCCTACTGTATTTATTTATTTATTTATTTTGCTCCTTTGCACCCCATTATTTATATTTCTACTTTGCACTTTCTTCTACTACAAATCTACCATTCCATTGTTTTACTTGCTATATTGTATTTACTTTGCCACCATGGCCTTTTTGCCTTTACCTCCGTTATCTCACCTCATTTGCTCACATTGTATATAGACTTATTTTTCTACTGTATTATTGACTATGTTTGTTTTACTCCATGTGTAACTCTGTGTTGTTGTATGTGTCGAACTGCTTTGCTTTATCTTGGCCAGGTCGCAGTTGCAAATGAGAACTTGTTCTCAACTAGCCTACCTGGTTAAATTAAGGTGAAATAAATAAATAAAAATGAGGGAACTAGTCCATATTAATGATAGATGGATTTGTATGGTGATGATGATGATGATGATTAGATAACA